>NW_011645665.1:0-2579 GCF_000225545.1 Orbilia oligospora ATCC 24927 | reverse complement strand
CCATTTAATAATATTACTATTTTTTATTTTTATTTTATTTTTATTTTTATTTTTATTTTAAAATGAATTAATTTTAATTTTATATTATCAAAAGTTACTACATTATTTTTTACCTAATTAAAAACAATTTTTGTAGTTATTTCTAATTTTTTTATATTTTGTTCTATTTTTTATTTATTAAAATTAATGCTAAGTCATTTATATATAATAGTTTTTTAATAAATAATATTTTTCGTTCTAATTTATTAAATAATAATATTAAGTATAATAAAAATAAAATTAATAAGATTAATAAATTTTATAATATTTTAGTTTTTATTAATTTTAATTTTTCTATTTGTTTATCAAAAAATAGTTTAATTAATTTTTTTAATATAAAATTTTTAATTTATTTAATTAATTATTTTAAAAATTTTATATCTTTTAAAATATTTATTAATCTTTTTTTTTAAAAATATTATTAAAAGTTCTTTTAATGTTTAGAAATAAAATAGATGTTTTAAACTTTTTTAAATCTACTATTTTTATATTATGAATTAAAATTAGAGTTGTATTTATAGCAGATCTCTGTTTTCTGTTTTTAATTTATTCTAAATTTAGAATTTTATTAATTTTTGATAAAAATATTATTTTTTTACTATTATTTTTTTTGATATTTTTTTTAAATAGTTTAAAAGATTTATAATTTTGTAAGCTTTGGGGATATTATAGTCTGGTTTATTAAATTTTAATAGAATTATTTTAATTATTTTTTTAAAACAAATTAAATAATACCCATTATTTAATAATTTACTAAATAAATTGTTGAATTTGTTTAATATAATTTTATAAACTCTTTTTAAATATAAAAAATTAATTCCATCTGATTCTAATACTTTTTTAAAATTAAATATAAAAATAACTTTTTTTATTTTCTTATTTTTAATTTTTTTTTATGTAATTAATTTTTTATTAATTATTTTTTCTACAAATCCTAAGTTTATATTATTTTCTTGATAATTTAAAGAAAATAGAAATAATGTTTTTTTTAATAGGTTTACTTTTTTTTAAAAATTTGATATTATATTGTTCTTAAATTCTAAATTTAATATCTTTTAGATTTTTCTTGGTTTTAAAAAATTTAGTGTTAAAAAGATCTCTTTGTCTTTTGTATTTTCTAGAAAATCAACTTACGATTTTTTTTTCACAGATTTTATTTCTTTAAAATGTTTATTTCTTTTTGTTTTAAATGTCTTCCATTTTTTTTAAAATCTATTTAATTTTTATACTCTTTTTTGTTTTAACATTTTTTTTCTTATTTCTTCTATTTTTTTATTCTACTATATTTTAGATCTTGGTATAATTTTTAATATTGGTGTAGACCTTTCTACTGCCAAAATTATATTTTTTTAAAATAGAGATGTTGCTTTCTCCAAGTTATCTTCTAAATCTCTTCTTCTTACACTGTAAGAATTTATGAGATCATCCCACAAATTGTTTTCATCTAGATTTTTGTCTAGATTCAACAATTCTTAATTAAATTTAAAATAACACCTAAATAAATTATTATTTTTAATATTCTTAAAAATTCTTTTGTATTTATTTTAATTTTTAGAATTTATAATCCAAAATTGTTTATTAAAGTTGAAATAAATGCTTTTATAGTAGTTTTTAAAATTTATTTATTATAATTACACTTTAACAAAGAATAGTATTTAGTTGTCTATATTTTTTATAAATTTGATGTTATTTAACTACAATATGTTATATATAATAAGGAATTTATGGCTATTATAAAAACTTATCAAAAATAACGTATTTATCTTTAAATAAAAAAACCTTTTATTATTTTTTTTGATTATAAAAATCTTATTTATTTTCTTATTATAAAAAAATTTAGTAGATAATAAATCTGTTGGTGGGAATTCTTATATAAATATAATATAAAAATCATCTATTTCAAAAAAAAAAAAAATGTACTTACTGATGTTATTAATTAATAATTGGATTTAATAAAAAAAGTAGAATTTAATAAAGATATTATTTTTAAATTATAAAAATATAATATTATTATTAACAAAACTTTTAATTTTATAGAATATATTATAAAAAATAAGTTTAAAAGAAAAATTATACAAAGTTATTAGTACAATGTTATTATATAATAAATACTCAATCTTTCAATTGTTTAAACGACCTTCCCATAACTTTTGAACAGAATATCTAAAAGTAATAAAAATCAGATAAATTGGAAGAGTAAAAAAAATAGAATTAGAATATTTAGAAAAATAAATTGTAATAAAAACTGATAAATAATAAATAGGAGATTAAAAAAATAAATAATTTTGTGATTGTCTACTATATAAAAAGGGGTTTTTTGCTAAAAATCAAATTAAAACTAAAATAGTTTAGTTTGATAATGGTAAATAATATACTTATTAGTTTGTCTTTGGATGAACTAGTAATGGTAATTTAGAATTATATCTACTTATTTAAAAATAGCAATAACAAGAAAAAACAAAAATGATAAATTTTAGTAGATTTTGATGAAGAAAAATTAAATAGAGAGGATTTAATTCTAAAATTAAAAAGAATAAACA
>NW_011645664.1:0-2340 GCF_000225545.1 Orbilia oligospora ATCC 24927 | reverse complement strand
TATTGTTTTCTTGATAATTTAAAGGAGGTGAAAATAGCACTTTTTTTAAATAGGTCTGCTTTCTCTTAAAAATTTGATATTGTATTATTTTTAAATTCTAGATTTAACATCTTTTGGATTTTTTTTAGTTTTGAAAAATTTAGCACTAAAAAGATCTTTTTGTCTTTTGCATTTTCTAGAAAATCAACCCACGATTTTTCTTTCGCAGATTTTATTTCTTTAAAATGTTTATTTCTTTTTATTTTAAATATCTCCCATTCTTTTTAAAATCTATTTAATTTCTATATTCTTTTTTATCTCAACATCTCTTTTCTTATTTCTTCTATTTTTTCATTTTACTATATTTTAGATCTTAGTATAATTTTTAATATTGGTATAGATCTTTCTACTACTAAAATTATATTTTTTTGAAATAAAAATATTGTTTTTTCTAAGTTATTTTCTAGATCTCTTCTTCTTACAATGTAAAAATTTATAAAATTATTTCACAAATTATTTTCATCTAGATTTTTGTTTAAATTTAATAATTCTTTTTTAAATTTATTTTAATCTGTTTTTTTCCAATTAAACCTATTAATTAATGTAGAATTATCTACTAAATTATTATTATTAAATTTTATTTTAATTAAGATAACTTTATGATTAGATTTTATATTTATTTCTTTATTTATTCTTTAACTAATAATTAATTTTTTAAATTAAAAATTATAAATAATAAATCTATAATTAAAAATCCTATTTTATTTTTTCTGGTATAATAATATATTGCTATACCTTTTCTATTTATTAATTATAAATTTCTATTTTTAATCAATTCAATTATTTTTTTTGATTTTAAATTAATTTTGATTCCAAAATTCCATAATGAATGATGTACATTAAAATCTCCAATTAATAATATCTTTTTTATATAGTATAAATTTATTTTATTATATAACCTATTTATTATATATTCGCCACTTTATATATTTTAGCGTTTTTCATTATAAATATTAAAAATTCTGATTTTTTTAAATTCTTTTGATTTTAAATTAATTATTTAGCAATTTTTATTATTTATTAAATCTTCTCTGTTTAAAATCTTAAAAAGTATATTTTTAAAAATAAATATTAATACCTTTATTCAATTTTTATATTTTTCTTTAAAATTTGTAATAATTAACTAAAATCCCGAATATATAATTATATTATTTTCCTTTAAAACCCATAATTTTTATAGAAAAATTATTTTTGTTTTGTTTAATGCAGAATTTAATATAAATTGTATTATATTTGTTAATCTTTTGCAATTATGTTGTATTATTCTTAAACCTTCTTTTTTATTTATTTTGAAGTTTTTCTGCTTTTTTATTTTTAAAATATTTAGCATTATTAGTTATATATTCTTTTTTATAATTTGTATATTTTGCTTTTATATGTGTGCAAGGTTTATATTTTTCCTAATATATATTATAATTGTAATTTATTATTTTATGTTTTTTTGTATATATTCTATAGTTTAATTTATTTTTGTATTTAATTGTATAATATCTCTTTTTTTGGTAGTTTGTGTATTTGTTGTTTCTATTTAATTTTAAAAATTTTTTTATTTTTAATTTTTTTTTCCAAAGAATATATATCTTTTTTATTAAGTATATATAACTTTTTTTCTTGTTTTTGTTGTAATAATAATTGATAAAAAGTTTTTTCCATTTAATTTTTCTTTTTTAATTAGCCATCTTGGGTTTTTAACTAATTTTATTGTATTGTTTGTTTTTATTTCTTTTTTAAAATCTTTTATGTTATTTTTGTATTATTCTATAGAAATTCCATGTATTATTAGGAAGTTTTATCTTTTGATAGTAGATGGTTTTTGTATATGTTTATCAATTTTAATGAGCTTTTAATAAATATTTTCTTTATATTTAAAAATTTCTTTTTTTTATATTTTTTTATATATAATTAATATTAAATTATTTTTTGGGTTTAAAGAAATTTTAGAAATTATTATTTCTAAATTTTTGGTTTTTTTATAGAGAATTTTGTTTATTTTTTCTCTGAAAACATTTGGTTTTTGTGTTAGTAAAATTGTCATATTTCTTGGAATAATTAATTTCCTTTAATTAATTATATTTTATTATTTTTAAACTTTTGGTTTTTTTGGGGTTTCAATTTATTTTTGTATTTTTTTTAATTTTTGCTGAGTTTGTGATTTTTATGCTATTTTTGTGTATAACTTCTATAAATTTTCAAATTCTGATATTTTCTTTTTTAAATTTTCCACCTTTTCTATTTTTTTTTCAATAAGTTGTTTGTTTTTTTTAATTCTAGAATTAAATTTTTTCTATTTAATTCTTTTTT
>NW_011645663.1:0-2773 GCF_000225545.1 Orbilia oligospora ATCC 24927 | reverse complement strand
TTAAAAATAACATTACAAATTTGGTTATTAACAAACCTTAATTTAAAAATTTAAATTTTTTTTTTGTTTTAATAAATTTAAAATAGAAGTATTTTTAAAGTTATTTTTTTAACAAATAATATTTAAATTTAGATAAGAAAAGGGTTTTTAAGTATTTTATATTTAAAACATTTAAAATAAATATTTGAGTTGTTTAAAAATATTTAAAGTATAAAATAAATTAATATGTTAAATTATTATATAAAAAAATTATATTATTATAAATTAAATTTAAATAATAAGAAATTAAAATATTATAAATTATAAATCTACTTATAAAATTAAAAATTTATGAAATAATAAATTTAAATCTATTTATAAAATTAAAAATCCATTAAATAATTATTTTAAGTTTATTTATAAAATTAAAAGTTTATTAAAAAATTATTTATAAATCTATTATGGATTTTGTGGTTTATTAAAAAAAAAAAAAAAATTGTTTATTTTTATGATAAAATTATTTCACTCCACTAAATTATAAAATTCTAAAAATTAAATCTAAATTGTTTTATTGATGGATTTAAATTTATTTAAAATTTTGAAAAATTGTTTTGTTTTATGGTTTGGAGTGGAGCGGTTGCGGATTAACTGCTCTATGGTAACACATTATTTTGTATAATTTTTATATTTTTTTTTATTTATTAAAGATTATTTTTTATTTAATAAAAATTGTTTATTATTTTATTAATAATTTTTTGAAAAAAACAATAGAAAGATTTTTTAAAAATTAGAAAGTTAATAGATTTTTAATATTTGTAAATCTTGTAAAAGACGATAGTTATATTCCACGTTAACATAAATAAAAATAAATAAAAAAAATAAAAAAATAAAAAAAAAATAAAAAGAATAAAAAAAGAAAAACAAAAAAAAATAAAATAAAATAAGTAACTTATTTTCTAATTTAAACCATCTTTTTAATTAGACCTTACTTCTAAACTTAAATTAAATAAAAATTCTTTTCCCTTTAATTGTTTAAATAGCTATACTTTTTCTAAGTACAACTATTTTTAAGGTTTTTATTTTTTATTAAAGGTATTAATATTTAATGCAGTTTTTTCATGTTTTTTTTAATATATAGCTTTAAAATAAATAGTTATAAATAAATAAATTATATTTATTTCTAATTTTAATTTTTTAAATATAGTAAATAATATTTTTGATAAAAAAATATAAATAATATAAAAGAAAATTTAAATTTAAAAGAAGAATTAAAATATTTTAAAGAATAAAAAAATATAATATTTGTAAAAGTAAAATTAATATGCTATAATTTTAGTAAAAAAATAAAAAAATTTAAAAAATTTAAAAATAAAATTTTAAAATTAGAGTCTGCAATAATAGATAAATTATTTAAAATATTATTAATATTATTAAATTTTTTTTATTAACTTTTAATAATATAAAATAATTTTATATAATTTAAAGTTAAAATTGGTAAATTTGTTATATTAATATATTATATATATTAAAATTTAAAGATATTTAATATTTATTAATAATAAAGAGTGTAAAAAAAAAATATAATAAAAAAAATTGTTATGGCCCAGCCATATTGATTAACTAGATTAGAAAATAGAGCTTGGTGTGATAAATATACTTCTGTTTCTTACTTCTATTTTACTTATAGAATTATTTTTTGTATAATTTCTTAGATTTTTTTGTTTGAGAGAATATACTTTTTATTTTGCATTTATGTATTTTGTGTTGTTTGAAATAATATATATTTGTTTTTTTTGGAATAGTTGGAAATATTAACGATTGGATTATTTGGTTATATATGTATGGTTTAATGTTAAGGTTTGGATATTAGTGGTTGGGATAGTTGTAAGTATTTATGACTTTATAAGTATTTATGATTTCGACACTATTTACAACTAATTGTTTGTTATATTTTGAAGTTTTATAAAGAACTTCCTTATTTATATATAAATTTTTAAATGATAATAATTTTTAAGTTTATTTTTAGACTTTATTAATTAATTTATTAATTTAATTTATAATTTATTTAAATAGTATTTAATTTTATAATTAATTATTGTGTTATATTTTTTATTTATATAATTTTATATTTTTATTTTGAATATTATACTATTTTTTAAGAAATTTAAATATATAAAATTAAAAAATATAATAAAATATTAAATTATTTTAAGAAATTTTATTAAAAAATCTTGGAATAAATGTAATATTTTGATTGATTTAACTTTTAAAAAAAAGTAGTATATATCAGAAAATTACAATTTATTAGATATAGATATAAATAATAAAAGTTAAAAAGATTTTTATAATTTTTTTGAAATTTTAGTATAACTTATAAATTAAAAAGTAGTTAAGTATGTTGTAATATAAATTAAATTATTAGTAAATTAAGTAAATTTTAGTTTTGAATTATAAAGTAGAATTAATATTAAAAAAATAAAGAATTTATTAGAGTTTATAAACTATTAGGATTTTAAAATAAAATTATAATAGTTGAATTAAGTATTTAAGTATAATTTGTAAAAAGATTATAAAAAGATGTACGTAATAAATATATAAGAAAATTCAGTATAGATATTGATAATTTACTAGTAATATTAAATATATTTATTAAATAAATAAATATTGATTTTATTAATGGTGGAGAAAAAAATTTTATTAATTTTTAATTAAAAAACTTTCTTTCTTTTAAAATTTTCGAAGAATTATAAATGCAATTAGAATTCTTATAAAAGAAATACAACTAAAATATTGA
>NW_011645662.1:0-11009 GCF_000225545.1 Orbilia oligospora ATCC 24927 | reverse complement strand
GTTCAGAATAATTGAATTTTAATATATTTATTTTTAACATATTTTTTTTAAATACAAAATTTAATATAAATATATCTATAATCGAAATTGACTTTTTCAAAATAAATATTAATAATTAGTTATAAACTAAATTAATATTAAATTAAATATTATTTTTAAAATATATCCTCAAATAAATAATACTTCAAAACATTTAATTTAAATTCTCGAAATATATTTCTAATATTTTGTAAATTATATATAAATAAATTAAATATTTTTCCTCCCTTTTATCGAATTTATATATAATATTTTATAACACTCAATTACGAAACTATTATTATATAAAATTTTATATAAATAAATTTTAAAAGTTTTTTTACTTTTTCTTCGATTTAAAGAAGTCGTGTTTAATGCTGAAGAATATATAAAAAAAATAAAGAATTTTTATAATATTTTTAAAAAAGATTTTTAATTTTTTTAAGAATTGTTACACCTGTCCCAGGATTCCTTGGCAAGGTTTCCTAAAACAGCTTAGCACTCTGCTGTGTTTCTCAACTCTATATGTTCAGATCTCTCAGAAGATAATATAGTATTCGGGGTGAAGATATAAAATTGTATGAATAAAAAGTATAACACAATAATTAGCTATAAAACTAAATACTATTCAAGTAGGTTATAAACTAAGTTGATAAGTTGACCAATAGAATTCCAAGATAAACTGAAAACTGCCATCGCTCAAAGGCCTTTAAATACATGATGAAGTTTCCTACAAATAAGTGACTAAACATATAACAGATGTTTGGTCAACTTGTCAATATTGTCAACAGTCAACCAGTCAACATATTCGACAAAAAAGACTTGGTGTCGAACATTGCATAACGGGCCAGTATCAAACACTTCCGCCTATCAATTAAAACAAAAAATGTATTTATTCCACAACACATTTGTACATAAAGCAAAAAACAGGCATATAAACTCTCAATCTAAAGAATCCGAATAATTATAACTAAAAACATTCTCGTAAAATAAAGAAAAACAAAAACAAGAAGCATATTTATCACGCCAAGACATATTTCCTAATCAGATTAGTCAATATAGCTAGGCCGTAATATTATCTCCTTCTTCAAGGAAAACTTCGTCATACAAAATTCTCATACGGGATCTTCTCGTAGGCAGGGAAATAGTCCATATGAGATATTGGATTTATAAGGGAAATTTCGCGTAAAACAAAATTGTATACAGGAAAAATACCGTACAGAAGAATCAAACAAAAGATTTTTCTGACACAGGAATTCCCACAAGAGAATACTACCGTTATGGTTTTGTTAGTTTTTTATGAAAACAAAATTATAATACAATTCTATACCATACATAATTATATAAGCAGATACATGTATAAAAATATCAATTTAAAGCAGTAAAAACGAAATCAAACTTAAACCATTAAACATTCTTCAAAATACACAATTAACACATCTTTTATACTTACTATATTCAGAAAAAGAGTTCAAAAACATCGAAAAGAAAATAAAACGGCCAACAAATCCCAAAAAAAATAGACTCATCAAGTTCTTGAAGATTTCAAACATTTCGACATTATAACAACAGAAGCGTATTCGTTTTGCAAGCAGGGCAATCATCCGTATAAGATGATAGAGGGTTTTAAAAATTATTCCATATACGTCAAGCATAAAAAGGGAAAATGTAATGCGATTTTATGTAAGTATTTTTATCGTAAATCCTTCTACAAATGCATACTAATATATTTACCAATAGCACAGATTTCTAAGGTAAAAATTTCGAAAACTTAATAGCTTCATAAAATCATAAAAAGACTCGAAAATATCCAACAAACAATCCAAAATAATTAAAACAAATTAGCAAAAAGTCAAAATAAATTATCAATATCTCTTGCCGAGTTCTACAAAGCAACAGCGAAATTAAAACGTTATCAATAAGAATTATCCATTATTACTAAAAAGCATTGTAAAAGCTTAACGCATGCAAAAGTTTTACTCATAAAAAAGAATCTATTAAAAAAGGTTAATGGAAAAAATCCAGGTATACAAAAACAATTGAATTATCTCAGAAACGACGTATGAGATTTAGGTCCTAAGTGGGTAGATAATGGGAAGGCGATTCCAAAAAAAATTCTAGAAACTGCCATGGAACTTTTAAATTATTTTGTGGGTTTTGTGGATATAGGGAATCCTTTCGCATTTTTTCGAAGGGGGGAAAAATTTTCGATGGAAAATTTTATGGAGGGTATTTATGGAGATATTTAAAACAATCTTGCTTAATTCCTTTTTGTATTTGTAACTCTTTTTAATTTTAAACAAAATACTTTATCAAAAGTTTCTTCTTGTGTTCACAGAGTCTCTAACTCCTAATATCGTTTCTTTGTCTGAAGAAATTCGTTCGTTACGTACTTTTTTGTTGGCGTAACCTGCTCAACGAAAAGTTCTAGATAAGCTTTTTCGACGTTGGGAGGCTAAGAAAGCTAATTTAGACTAATTGTACTAGTGGTGCATAAGGGGGTGTATTTGTGGTGAGGGGTGTTGTTAGGTGTGTGTAAGCCATAAATGTTATTGTGATTTTCGCTTCTTGCTAATTGACATTCTTCTTAAGTCGTCCACGTCTTCTCTTTGGTGCTACGTTGTTTTGTTGAACAAACATCCCAGATTACCTTAGATAGGATTGGATAAATTCTGGAAAAATATTTTCCTCTAACTACCAAAAATCATCTTTTGGGTTATAGGGTAGAGACCATCAAACAAGATACTCGTTATTCTCATTAAGTCCTTCAAAAATCTTTTCAACGTTGTATTCAGTGTAGTTGTCGTATTCGATTTCCATATCTTCTAAGTCTTCCCATAATCCAGGTAAAACGGGTTCCAAAAGAGAAACATGAAATGTACAATGAATTCATAAAAATCCAAGTATATCTAATTCGTATTGATATTTATTTAATTATTTTTTGATTATATAGAGGCCGTATTTCTGAAAATCAAGTTTTTTAAAACACTTGGTTTTCAAATTTCGTGTAAACAAATATACTTTATCTCCTTCTTTTAATAAAAAAACTTCTAGATACTTTTTATCATAATAATAAGTTATTCGTTCTTAAAAAAATTAAAAGTCTTTCCTAAAAATACTATAAAAATTCTTCATTTTTTCTATATATTCTTCGGCATTAGGTACGATTTTTTTGGGTTGGAAAGGAAGTAAAAAAGCTTTTGGAGTTTATTTACGCAAGACTTCGTATGGCGATAGCTTTGTGGTTGAGTGTTGCGAAATATTATATGTAAATTCAGCAGAAAAAAAAAAGATATCCAATTTGTTTGCGTATAATTCATAAAACATCAGAGATATATTTCGAAAATCTAAATTAGACGTTTTGAAGTATTATCTGTCTGAGAATATACCTTAAAAGCAATATTCAATTTGGTATTAATCTAATTCATGATTGATTGCTAATACTTACTTTGAAAGAGTCGATCTCAATTGCAGATGTGTTTATATTAAATTCTGTATTTGGAAAAAACATGTTGGAGGTAGACATATTGAAATTCGATTATTCCAAACTTTTCATGCCATAATATGAAGATAGCGGTTTTCAAAAATTTACAGGTAATAACTAGGATTTCGTTGAAAATAAAATTGGTAAATAGGTCTTGTAAAAGTTGCATTTCTTAAATAAAATCATAGGTAATAACTTCAAAAGGTGTATAGGGTACATCGTGAAATTAAAAAGTTCCGTAAAGCTTATATCAATTAGGCTTATTTTGATAGCACATATCGCAAGTTTTAATGTATTCTTCGATATGTTTTCTTATGTTAGGTTAGTAATATGATTTCGTCAAAAGTTTCTAAATATAATCTACTTTTAAATAGCTATGAACGAAAAAGTCATAATATTAAAAAATGATTTCTATTTGAAGTTTCTTCAAGAAAATATAAAAAGCGTTACAAAATAAAATGATTCCATTGTGAAGTTCAAAATATTAGGGAGGATTTTGAACTCATTTTAGTACTCGTCATGCAACAACATCGTACTAATAACTTTGCATAATTTTTTTTTAAGCTCATCTTCCACAATATGTTCCGTAAGGTTAAAAGCTTTATTAATAGTGATATTACATCCTTATAATTTGAAAATAGCACCTTTATCAGATTCTACTCCTTTTATTAGATCCAATCGTCGATTAATAGCATCGGTGAATACGTTTTTTTTTCCTTTAAAATAAACAATTTTTATGTTATATTCACATAGAAGTTCCTACTAGCGAACTTATTGTCTACTAAATTTTTTTATAGTGAGAAAATAAGTGAGATTTTTGTGGTTGGAGAGGATAGTGAAGGGTTTTTTTATTTGAAGGTAAACACACCATTTTTGACAAGCTTTTATAATAACCATAAATTTTTTATTATGTATAACATATTGTAGCTAAATAACATCAAATTTATAAAAAATATAAACAACTGGGTACCATTCTTTATCGGGGTGTAACTGTAGTAAATAAGTTCCAAGAACTGCTACAAAAACATCTATTTCAACTTTAATAAATAATTTTAAATCATAAATTCTAAGAATTAAAACAAATACAAAGAAATTTTTAAAAATATCAAAAACAGCAATTCATTCAGACATCATTTCGAATTTAACTTGTTTTTTCATAAATTCAGACAACACTACTAACATAAAACTATACTTTCAAATAAAACATCAATAATAATTACAAAGTCCTAAAAATAACTATACTTCCTTAACTTCTTGAGAAATAAGCCAATCCTAAATGGCTTAAACCTTCTTTAAATCCATTTTAACACCATTAGAAGTAATTATAGCTTCTAAAAATTTATATTCGGTAACAGTAAATTCAGACTTTTCTCTTACGCATCGCAAGTTGTATTCTCATAGGGAGGTGAGGATTAAGTTGACATATTTCTTATATTCTTTAAAATTTTTACTATAAATCAAAATGTTATTTAGATAGACAACACAAATTACATCGATATGTTCTCATAGAACATAATTTATGAAGGCTTGAAAAAATACAAGTGCATTGGTTAGTCCGAAAGGCATAATTATATATTCGAATAATTTATAGCAGCATCTGAAAGCAGTTTTTTATTCTTTTCCAGGGTTAATTCAGATATTATAGTAACTGTTAACAATATCGAGTTTAAAGAATATTTGGGCGTTTATAAGGCGATCAAAAGATTTGTTTATAAAAGGTAGAAATCTTATATCTTTGATAGTAATATCATTAAGATTTTGGTAATTAATGCATATACATAGTTTTTTATTCTTTTTAGGAATGAAAAGGATAAAGTATTCTACTAACAAATTCGAGGGGTGAATATACCCATTTTTTAAATTTTCATCGATATATTCTCTGAGAGTAGTAGTCTTTTCTTCTATGCATACATATATAAGTAAAGATTTTGGTTGCGTTTCTTCTTTAAAAGGTATATAGTAGGTGAATTGATTGATTTTTGGTAAGAGCTTGTTTTCTTCTAGTAGTTTAAAAACTAAACAATTATCAAAAATAACCCAAATAGAAATATCAAGATTAATAGTTTAAACGAGTTTTTTGGCCTTCATTAAGAAGCATCAAATAAATTTTGACTTGTTTTTAATTCAATTTTTAATTTCTTTAGGTGACATATATTAAATAAAATTAAGATAAACTTCTTTGTTAAAGAGGGGATTCTTTGTACGAATAATACCATTATTACTTTTAATTTGTCGACATGAACAACGAGAGAAATCAATGGTTCTTTGTTGCTAGTCGATATTGAAGTTATGTTTTTCAAGCTATGGATATTCTAAAACTAAGTTATAAGGAGTATCTAAAATATTAATTAAGAAAATTTCGATATGTTTATTAATTATAAGTGTGATTGTGGTTTATTTGGTAATGGTTCTGAGGGATTTTTCTTTAAAGGCGGTAATAGAGATAAAAATTTTTATTTACTTGGTCGGTAGATTAAGTTTTTGTACGATTTTCGAACTGATGAAAGAGTCTTCGGCACTATTGTCAATTAGTGTGCTGATTAATATTCCGTTAATGTGAGTGGGGAGAATAAGGTGTTTTTTGGTGAGATTGAATTTGAGTGTTCTTGATCCAGTTTTAATGATGCGTAGGCTAGATTTTTTAGGAGGTATTGATTCTTGAGACACTTTTAATTTAAATAATTTTCAAAAAATTCTTTTGGGACATCATTCTATCTGTCGAAATTCAGTTTCGAAGGGGAAGGTGATCCATGTGGTAATTTATAATTGTGGAGGGAGTAAAATGGGTTATGTGGGTCGGAGAAACAGATAATATAGTGATTAAAGAAATGTTTTTTAAACTGGTCTTATCATCCAATTTTCTTGTTATCGCAAAAATAGTATTGATATTCGTAAGGTATTTTTCATTTTGTTTTCGTAATTACTTTGAGGTAATACGCATGGTTGGTTCATAGAGTCCATTTATTAGCATATTTGTTACATAAAAAAAGTTCGTTGTAATAAAGTTTTCTAGAAATTTTCTTACAAAATTTGTAAAATTTCTTACTATTGTAAAAATAATTTCTGTGACAAATTTAATTAAAATTATCTATAGGATAAAAGATTTTCTTTTCCTGATTTTTTAAATAAATCACGAAATCGAGCTCATATCTTGCGCTGGGGATTTTATTATTTTGTACCTTTTTTTCGTTGATGAGTTTAAGACCGCTTTGTCTAAAGGGGCTTTTCGTGGTACAAATCTATAAAATGTGCTTTTCGAGATAATGGTCGAAGAAATCATTTTAGCTTTTTTCCGTTTTGTAGCATATACCACATTAGTATTCTGATTATTTCTGGTTTTCTTTTATATCTACAAAATACACAAATCCAATTCGTTCTCTCCAAATATTCTAGTATTTATTGTAGAGATATAATTATTCATATAGGAGGGAGGTGGCAATTTCAAAACACATATGGTATGATTTTCCTTCATCAGGGACACTTCCATGAATAAGAAGGTGTTCATCAAATAAAAATTCAATATTTTGTTTGTAAATGAGGAGGTTTTTAAAAAAATTAGGTTGTAATTTCTGGATACATTCGTCTATATGGATTAGGAGTTGGATATAAGTTTGAAATTGTGGTTTTTCTGGATAAGTAGAATAAATATATTGTTTTAAATTGTTTTCGAAGATTATGTTGAGTGTGGTTGTGTGTCTTGTGTAGTAGTACCAATTATTGTAGTATTCGGGGTAGAGATAAAAAGTGTCGTTGTACAAAATATATTCAACAATTCTTTTAATGTATAGGTGATATTTGACTTTTTTGCGGAATTTAGATTCTCCTATTATTGGGTAGTTAAGAAGTAGGTTGTGGGTTTTAACCAAATGTTCGGTGTTGATTGCGAGGTGATATGTTTTGAAGTGGTTGGTATAGAATTCTCCGAATAAATCAAAGTTTGCTCGATATAAGGCTTTTTTAAGTTCTATTTTGTCTATTTATTTATATTCTCATGCATAGTTGTATCCACCATATTTTATGTAGTAATTAAGGTATCTAATATATTCTTAATCTTCTTTAGTTGTCTAATCTACCTAAGTGTAAATTTTGTTGTTACAATCGGGGCTGTGAATGTTACTGTTGACAAAAAAACTTTCTTCGTCATTTGAGGTAGAGGAAAAAGAGTCTTTTGATGAAGGTAATAAAGGAAAATATGCGTCGTTATTCTAGTTGGAGAGTAGAGGTGGTACAAAATATTGTTCATACACTTCGAAAAGATTAATGGTTGACAAGAGTTATTCAGTGAGAGGTTATTATTGCATAACTTTTAAGTGAATTATTGGGTTTTGAGGTTCAGGGTTGTTTTTAACGAGTTGATACTTGTGTTTCCTGTTTTGTAGGTAGTATTGATAGAGTTCTCTATTAAGCTTTCGTTGGTATTAAAGGTGTCTTTTTGGTGGAGGGTTTTGCTATAGCTAATGATATTGTTTTTTGATAAAAAAATAATTAATATCTGAGGGTTGGGTAACAATTTTTTCGTTGTTATTGTCTTGGGTTGTTGATTTAGGGGTATTTATTTGGGTATTGGAGGTAGAAACTTATAAGAAGTTTTTATAAACAGCTTTGAGGATTTATTATTAAATATCTTTAATAAAGTTTTTTTTTAAAGTGTTATTTTAAATTCAACAAATTTCTTTTGATTTTTTGTTGGAGTTTTAGGATTTTGATTGGTGTTGTGAAACTGTTTGTGTTGGTGTGTGGTATTTCGTTAGTTTTCTGGGTAATTATTTTTAAAGTGTCCAGTTTTATTATAATTCTAGTATAGTGGCGTGTTGGATTTTAGACCCTTTTTGGGTTTGTTGTGTGGATACTATTATCGTATATTGTTGAGGTTTATAGGTGCAAGCCCAAAAGTCTGATTGGGGTGTATTTTTCCATTTTTACTATGTTTCCATTATCTGTTATTATCCTTTTTATTTTTCTTACCTTTAAAGTTGTTAAAATTATTATTATTCTTTTTTTTATTGTTATAGGAGGATTAGTTAATACAAGTTTTGAAATTAATATCGTTAATTTCGATAGCATATTGTTACATTTTTATGTGAGTTATATTAGGGAGGTTTTTATTTTTTCGTTTTTTCTCCTAAATGTAGACATATCGTTGAAGCTCAGTCTTGAGTTCTTCTCTTGTTCAATAGTAAAAATTATTGTTGTCTTATTTAGTTAGGACTGCAAATTTATTAAATTCTTGAAAATAATTTCAAGCGGAGTTGGTTTGCTTGAGAGAAATGATGCTTTGTCGTGTACGAGAGACCTTATCGTCTTCTCCATATTGCTGTTTAAAAAACTTAATAAAGGTATTGTAGTTGGTCATAACTTTAACAACATACTCTTCTTGTTCTTTAATGGGTTTTGAATAATATTATTGGTAAGTAATGTAAGTTTGTAGGATAGTACCTTCAAGGTATATTCCTGCGAAGAAGATTTTGGTTTTATTATCAGGGAATCATCCAGTTTGGAGTTGGAAATGGGTGTTGAGTTGTTGGAGAAAATGATCAAGTTTTCTAGGCATTTCGTTAAACTTAGTTGGGTCGCCAATTTGTGGTGGTTTTACGCTGTTAAATCGTTTTTGGAGTTTGTTATATTCTTTTTCTATTTTTACTCCTTCCGAATTTATGATAGAGATTTTGGTAATAACTTTCTTGATATCCTGGTTGTATTTCTTTTGCAAGAATTCCAATTGCATTTGCAATTCTTCGAGAGTTTTAGGAGAAAGGGGATTTTCTAATTAGGGGTTGGTGGAGTTTCCTTTTCTACCGTTGGTAGAATCGACGTTCATTTACTTTGTAAACATGTTTAATATTATTAGTAGATTGTTAATGTTTGTACTGAGTTTTTTTATGTATTTGTTGCGCACATTTTTTTGTAATCTTTCTATAGGTTAAACTTAAATGTCTAATTCAATTGTTGTAATTTCGTTTTGGGATTCTAGTGGTCTATAAACTCTGATAGACTTTTCATCTTCTTTGATATTAGTTCTACTTTGTAATTTGAGATTAGGGTTTATTTGACTTACTAGTAGTTCGGTTTGTGCTGCAGCGTGTCTAACTACTCTTTAATTTGTAAGTTGTACTGAAGTTTCAAGGGGATTGTAGAAGTTTTCTTGACTTTTATTACTTGTGTCTATATCTGATAGACTGTAACTTTCTGATATACACTACTTCCTTTTAAGAGTTGGATCGGTCAAAGTATTACACTTGTCCCAAAATTCCTTGGTAAGGTTTTTTAAAACAGTTTAGTATTCTGCTGTGTTTCTCAACTTTATATGTTCAAATCTCTTAGAGGGTAGTATAGTATTCGGGATAAAGATATAAAGTTGTATAAATAAAAAGTGTAACATAGTAATTAGCTGTGAGATTAAATACTGTTTAAGTAGGTTGTAAACTAAATTGATAAGTTGATCGATGGAGTTTTAAGATAAATTGAGAATTGCTATTGCTCAAAGGCCTTTAAATATATGATAAAGTTTCCTACAAATAAGTAACTAGACATATAACAGATGTTTGGTCGACTTGTCGATATTGTCGATAGTCGACCAGTCGACATATTCGACAAAAAAGACTTAGCGTCGAACATTGCATGATGGGCCAGTGTTAAACACTTCCGCCTATCAATTAAAACAGGAAATGTGTTTGTTCCACAACATATTTATACATGAGGCAGAAAACAGGCGTATAAATTTTTAATCTGAAGAATCCGAATAATTATAACTAAAAACATTCTTGTAAAATAAAGAGAGGTAGAAACAAGAAGCATGTTTGTCGCGCTAAGACATATTTCCTAATTGGGTTAGTCAATATGGCTGGGCCGTGACAAGAATAAATAGTTTATTATTATAATAAAAAGTATCTAAAAGTTTTTTTATTAAAAAAAAAAGATAAAATATATTTACTTATACAAAATTTAAAAATTAAGTATTTTAAAAAATTTAATTTTTATATAATTAAAAAATAATTAGATAAATATTAATATAAATTAAATATATTTGGATTTTTATAAATTTATTATATATTTTATATTTTTTTTTTAAAATTTGCTTTATTTGGATTATAGGAAGATTTAGAAGATATGGAAATTAAATATAACAATTATATTAAATATAATATTAAAAAAATTTTTAAAAGATTTAATAAAAATAATAAATATTTTATTCAATAGTTTTTACTCTATAATTTAAAAGATGACTTTTAATAACTAAAAAAAAATATTTTTCTAAAATTTATTTAGTTTTATTTAAAATAATTCGAAATACTTATTTAGTAAAGCAACGTAATATTAAAAAAAAATATAGATGATTTAGAAAGAATATTGATTAATAAGAAGTAAGAATTATAATAATATTTATAATTTACATATATTTAATAATATTTTTCATTATAAATATATTTTTTTATATATTATTAATATAATTAATCTAAATTAATTTTTTTAATTTTTTAATATTAAAGAAGTTTATTTAAAACTTCTT
>NW_011645661.1:0-3229 GCF_000225545.1 Orbilia oligospora ATCC 24927 | reverse complement strand
AATTTTTTTTAATAAATTTTCTTTTATGAGTAAAGTTTTCGTATGAGTTAGGTTTTTACAATATTTTTTAATAATAATGGATAATTTTTTATTAATAACATTTTAATTTTGTTGTTATTTTGTGGAATTTGGTAAGAGATATTAATAATTTACTTTGATTTTTTGTTAATTTATTTTAATTATTTTAGATTATTTATTAAATATTTTTTAGTTTTTTTATAATTTTATAAAATTATTGAGTTTTCGAGATTTTTATTTTAAAAATTTGTATTATTATTTAAATATATTAATATACAATTATAAATAATTTATAATAAAAAAAATATTTATATAAAATTATATTATATTTCTTTTTTTTTATGTTTAATATATATAGAATAATTTTTAAAGTTTTTTATTATTTTATATGAATAATTACTTTGTTTACAGAGTATACTTTTACTGTTATAGTATTAAAGTATTTGAAATTTTTAAAAATTTAATAAGTTTATTTTTTTTTTGAGATTTATTAACTATTTTATTTTATTTTTAATATTTCTAAATTTTTTTTTTAAATATAACAAGTATAAAAAATATATTAATTACATATTTAAAGAATATTTAATAATTTAAATTTGGTTTTTTTTATTACTACTCCAATTCCATATTTTTATACATATATTTACTTATATAATCATATACAATATAAAATTATACTATAATTTTGTTTTTATAAAAATTAATCAAACCATACAGTAATATTTTTTTATAGAAATGCCCGACTGAAAGGAAGGGTTGAGTTGAACTCCCGCCAAGAAAAAAAAATGGTAGTAAGGGGTCTCAAAAATGTGTTGTTTCTGGCGAACTTAGAAATTTTAGACGAAATTCTTACATACAAATTTGTATAGGATTTTCGAGTCTTAGCATACTCGGCGGTCAACAACACAGCTACCCACCTACCTACCCACTTACCCACCTGCCCACCTACCAACCCAGCTACTGACCTGCTTGCCTACCCACCTGCCTGCCTGTCTACCCACCCAGCTACCTACCTGCCTACCCACCCAGCTACCTGCCCACCTACCCACCTAGCTAGTGACCTGCCAACCCACCTACCTACATGCCTACCCACCACCCAATTAGTGACCTATCTACCCGCTTGCCCGCCTGCCCGCCTGCCCGCCTGCTTATAGGTAAGGTAGCTGGGTAGCTGGGTGGGTAGGCAGGCAGGCGGGTAGATAGGTCACTAATTGGGTGGTGGGTAGGCATGTAGGTAGGTGAGTTAGCAGGCACGTAGGTAGGTGGGTAGGTAGGTGGGTGGGTAGGCTGTCACGTAGCTGGGTAGGCAGGTGGGTAGCTGGGTGTTGGGCAGACTCAGCCTTTCAGTCGGGTTTAAGTGCGGCGCCCTCGCCGCCTTCTAGTTTCTGTATTAGAAAAAATTTTTTATTTAATTTTTTTATATAAAATTTTTCTTATATACGATTTTGTTTTATATAAAAATTTTTTTAAGGACTTAATACCCGCATAATTTGTTTTTTGTTTACAAAAAAATTTTATACAAAATTTTTATATAATAAAGTTTCTTTTAAAGAAAGAGATAGTGTTACGGTTTAGTTATATTGACTAATTCGATTAAAAGATATATTTTAGTGCAATAAACATACTTTTTGTTTCTATTTCTCTTTATTTTACAAACTTTATTTTAGTTATAATTATTCGGAATTTTTAGAATAAAAGATTATACATCTATTTTTTACTTCATATACGAATATGTTGTAGAATAACATATTTTTATTTATTCAACAAGTAGAAATATTCAACATTAACTCATCATATAATGTTTAACATCAAATTTTATTTTATTAAATATATCAACTAGTCGACAATTAACATAATTGATAAATTGACCAAATATTTATTACATTTATCTATTTATTTTGTATAAAATTTTATTATATATTTAAAAATTTTTAAGTAATAATAGTTTTCAATTTATTTTGAAATTTTATTAATAATTTATTAATTTAGCTTTACAATTTATTTAAACAATATTTAATCTTATAACTTTATACTATATTACACTTTTTATTTATATAATTTTATATCTTTATTTCGAATACTATACTACCCTCTAAAAAATCTAAACATATAGAGTTAAAAAACAAAGTAGAAGTGCTAAGCTGTTTTAGGAAATTTGGCCAAAGAATCTTGGGATAGGTGTAACAAATATTCTTATTTTTTTATTTTTATTTTTATTTTTCTTTTTATTTTTTATTTTAAAATAAATTAACTTTAATTTTATATTATTAAAGGTTATTACATTATTTTTTATTTAATTAAAAACAATTTTTATAATTATTTCTAATTTTTTTATATTTTATTCCACTTTTTTGTTTATTGAAATTAACACTAAATCATCTATATATAATGGTTTTTTGATAGATAACATTTTTCATTCCAACTCATTAAATAATGGTGTTAAATATAATAAAATTAAAATTAATAATTTTTATAATATTCCAATTTTTACTAGTTTTAATTTTTCTATTTATTTATTAAAAAATAATTTAATTAATTTTTTTAATATAAAATCTTTAATTTATCCAATTAATTATTTTAAAAATTTTATTATTATTATTATTATTTATCATACACGCGTGCAACCTTTCGGTTATGGCGATTTGAAGAAACTATTCTATTACATAACTTTTACATCTCATTTAATTTTTATATATAAATATAAAATAAATAATAAACTAAAAAATAGAATAAAATATAAAAAATACTTTTTATTATTATATTTTATTTTTTGTTTTTATTTTTATTTTAAAATTTTTATTTTATTTTTTATATCTTTCTTTTTTTTATAAAAAGAATAATATCATAAATCTATTATTTTTATCCACCTACTTTAGTATAATATCCAAGATTTATTATTTATTTCCAAAATCTTATAATTTTATTTTAAATCTCTAGGTTTTCTTATTTTATAAGTAAATTATCTTTTTAATTTTTATTACTTCTTTATACAATATTTGTTTTATTTAAAAATTTTTCTAATAAAATCATACCATCTTTATTAAATAATAAATAGTTATAATTAAATTGTTTTTTATTTTTATTTTTGAATTCTTCTTTTAACACCTTTCTTTTTTTTTATAAAATTAACATTCCATAATTAAATATTTTAATATTTGTAATATGTTTCTACATAAACAATTTTTATTTAAAACCCCAAAGTTTGGTATTC
>NW_011645660.1:0-2081 GCF_000225545.1 Orbilia oligospora ATCC 24927 | reverse complement strand
TATTTTTCTAAAACTTATCCAATTTTATCTAAAATAATCTAAAATATTTGTTTAATAAAGTAATATAATGTTAAAAAAAAGATATAAATAATTTAAAAAAAATACTAATTAATAAAAAGTAAAAATTATAATAATATTTATAATTTACATATATCTAATAATATTCCTTATTATAAATATATCTTCTTATATATTATTAGTATAATTAATCTAAATCAACTTTTTTAACTTCTTAGTATTGAAGAAGTTTATTTAAAACTTTTTGTTAAATAAACTATGTTAACAGAAAAGTATATAATAAACAAATTTTTTTAAATAAAAAAATAATATTAAGAATCAAAAATTCTATAAATATAAAAAAAACTTTTGATAAGACATTTTATTTAAAATTAAAAAAAAGTTACGAATATAAGAAGAAATTAAATAAAATTATTTTAAATATTTCTATAAATATCCCCCAAAAACTCCAACATAAAAAATTCCTCCCAATTCTAAAAAAATTTAGTAATAATTAAAAACCCTAGAAAATCCTACTATAACATAAAAAAATACTTTATAAATATAAAATCTTTATCAAACATTTTTTCCAAAATAGTTTTTCTATCATTAATCCAAAAATTTATAAAATCTCAAATATCTTTTCTTAAATAATTTAATTATTTTTAAATATTTAGATTAATTTTTTTTATTTTTCTTTAAAGAATATTTTCTTTTAATAAAATTACTTTTATATAAACTAAATTTTTCTTATATTTATTAATAATAATAAATAATTCTCATTAATAGTAATTTATTTTCATTATAATTTTTTTAAAAAAATCTAAAAAATCTAATAAACTTTTTTAAATTTTCTTAATTTTATTTTATTAATTTAAAACATTTTTTTAAATAATTTTAAATTATATAGTTATTTTCTAAAACTTTTAATATTTACAATTTTATACCTTTAAAATATAAAATATTAAAAAAATTATAAATTAAAATTAAAATATGATTTTAAAAAAAAAACTTATTTATATAATATTATATTATAACTATTTTTTTTTTATACATATAAACCAAACACCTTACTAAATTTTTTATAATAAAACAAAGATAATCTTTTTTAATACAATAATCACAAAGAACTTCTACTTATATTTTGAATTGATTAAAATCTTTAAAAAATTTTTTATAATACTCTAAAATATTATCTAATTTCCATTTTTTCTAACATTTTTAAATTTTATTATTATTTATAATATAAAATATATTAAATGCATATTAATTAAAAAATATAAAATAATTTAAATTTTAATTTTAACTTTAAATATAAATTTATTATTTTTATATATATACTTATTTATATAATTCTATATAACCATATATAACTTTTTTTTTATAATTAAAAAATCTCTACAAAATATATCCCTAAAAAAAATTCTTATATAAAAAAATTTTTTAATACGAATTTTTATATATAATATTTTTTTTATACAAAATTTCCTTATAATATTCTATTTCCCTTTTTAAAATATTTACTATTTACAAAAAAATTTTATACAAAAATTTCAAATAACAAAATTTCTTATAAAAAAAAGATAATATTATGGCTTAATTATATTAATTAACTAAATTAAAAAATAAAATTTAGTATAATAAACATACTTCTATTTTTTATTTTTATTTTATTTATAAAATTATTCTTTATATAATTTCTTAAATCTTTTTATTTAAAAGAATATACTTTTTATTTTATACTTATATATTTTATATTATTTGAAATAATATATATTCATTTCCTTAAAATAATCGAAAATATTAACAACTAAATCATTTAATTATATATATATAATTTAACATCAAAACTTAAATATTAATAACCAAGATGGTTGTAAACATTTATAACCTTATAAGCGCTCACAACTTTAACACCATTTACAATTAATTATTTATTATATTCTAAAATTCTATAAAAAATTTTTTTATGTATATATAAATTTTTAAATAATAATAATTTTTAAATTTACTCTTAGATTTTATCAATTAATTTATTAATTTAATTTATAACCTATTTAAATAATATTTAATTTTATAATTAA
>NW_011645659.1:0-2008 GCF_000225545.1 Orbilia oligospora ATCC 24927 | reverse complement strand
GATTTAAAGAAAATCCAAATTATTCAAGATTAACCTATCCTTTAAAAAGTTAAAAAAATATAATCATTTTTAAAACTCTATAATTATTATTAATATTTTATTCAAAAGTATAGCTTTATATCAGTAACACTATCTAAACTTACGAAAAAATAAATTAAATTCAAAATAATATTTAAATAAATTATTGTTTTTAATATTTTCAAAAATTTCTTTATATTTATTTTAATTCTTAAAATTTATAATTTAAAATTATTTATCAAAGTTAAAACAAATATTTTTATAGTAGTTTTTAAAACTTATTTACTATAATTATACCCTAATAAAGAATAATATTTAGTTATTTATATTTTTTATAAATTCGATACTATTTAGTTATAATATATTATACATAATAAAAAATTTATAACTATTATAAAAACTTATCAAAAATAACATATTTACCTTTAAATAAAAGAATCCTTCATTATTCTTTTTAATTATAAAAATCTTATTTATTTTCTTACCATAAAAGAATTTAACAAACAATAAATCTACTAATAAAAACTTCTATATAAATATAATATAAAAATCGTCTATTTCAAAGGAAAAAAAAATATACTCGCTGATGTTATTAATTAATAATCAAATTTAATAAAAAAAATAAAATCTAATAAAAATATTATTTTTAAATTATAAAAATATAATATCACCATTAATAAAATTTTTAATCTTACAGAATATATTATGAAAAATAAATTTAAAAAAAAATTATATAAAATTATTAATATAATATTATTGTATAACGAATATTAGAATGAGTTTAAAATTTTTTCTAATATTTTAAATTTTATAATGAAATTATTTTATTTCATAATACTTTCTACATTCTTTTAAAAAAAATTTCAAATAAAAATTATCTTTTAATACCACAATTTTTCCACTCATAACTATTTAAAAATAAATTATATTTAAAAATTTTTAACAAAATTGTATTATTGGTTTAATATAAGAAAATATATTAAAAAATATATTAAAATTTACGATATATATTGTTAAAATAAGTTTAATCAATATAAGCTTTATAAAATTTTCTAACTCTACAACATATTTTATATATTTTTTAAAATTATTATTTATAACTTTATTTAAGAAATATAATTTTTATAAGATTTATTTACTAATTTTATTTTTAATAAAATTCTAATTATCACTTATAAATTTTTAAAAACCGTTATCTTCATATTATAATATAAAAAATTCGAAATAATTAAATTTTAATATGTTTACCTCTAATATATTTTTTCTAAATACAAAATTTAATATAAATATATTTATAATTAAGATTGATTCTTTTAAAGTAAATATTAGTAATTAATTATAAATTAGATTAATACTAAATTAAATATTACTTTTAAAATATATTTTTAAATAGATGATACTTTAGAATGTTTGATTTAAACCCTCAAAATATATTTTTAATATTTTGTAAATTATATATAGATAAATTAAATATCTTTTTTTTTTTTATTAAATTTATATATAATATTTTATAATATTTAATTACAAAGCTATTATTATATGAAGTTTTATATAAATAAATTCTAAAAGCTTTTTTACCTTTTTTTTAATTCAAAAAAATTGTATCTAATATTAAAGAACATATAGAAAAAATAAAAAATCTTTATAATATTCTTAAGAAAAACTTTTAATTCTTTTAAAAACAAATAGCTCATTATTATAATAAAAAACATCTAAAAGCTTCTTTATTAAAAAAAAAAATAAAGTATATCTACTTATATAAAATTTAAAAACTAAATATTTTAAAAAACTTAATTTTAAAAATATAACCCTATATAATTAAAAAATAATTAAATAAATATTAATATAAATTAAATATACTTAAACTTTTATAAATTTATCACACATTTCATATTTTTCTTTTAAAATTTATTCTACCTAAACTACAAAAAAATTTAAAAAATATAAAAATCGAATACAACAATTACACCAAATATAATATCAAAAAAAA
>NW_011645658.1:0-2451 GCF_000225545.1 Orbilia oligospora ATCC 24927 | reverse complement strand
TTAAAGAATTTATTTATAAATTTATTGTGATTTTGTGGTTTATTAAAAAAAAAAAAATTGTTTATTTTTATGATAAAACTGTTTCGCTTTACCAAATTGTAGAATTTTAAAAATTAAGTTTAAATTGTTTTATTGATGGATTTAAGTTTATTTAAAATTTTGAAAAACTATTTTATTTTGTAATTTGGAGTAGAATGGTTGTAGATTAGCCGCTCCACGGTAACACACTAGGTATAATAGTATGTTACTATGCTTTTTTTATTTATTAATTATAAATTTTTATTTTTAATTAATTTAATTATTTTTTTTGATCTCAAATTAATTTTAATTCTAAAATTTTATAATAAATGATGTGTATTAAAATCTCCAATTAATAATATCTTTTTTGTATAGTGTAGATTTATTTTATTATATAATTTGTTTATTATATATTTATTGTTTTATATATTTTGGTGTTTTTCATTGTAAATATTAAAAAAATCGCTACCGTTCACTCCCCTACGACGCCGCCGGCGCCCTACAGGTACTCTGCGGTTTGTTCACTTACCGCGATTTTTGTTTCTTTTTCTAATTAAGCGCCTTACCAGGGTATTCCGGTTACAAGGGGTACCACACCAAACAGGGGTATACATATACCCCTATCAAGGATCCACACACACCAAAATTCTGGCGCTTAACTTAATAATATAAATACAACAAATATGCCCTCCTTAAAAAGTTAAAGTAATTAACGAAATTCAGACTATATTACAAATACTAGCTAAATTAAGTATTTCAAACATAACTTCTTAATTTTCCTTATTTTACATTTTTTAATAATAAAAACAAAATAAACACATCAAAATAAACTATCTCCACATTATTGTTGCAAACCAAAGTAACCATGAAGAAAAAACAATTTTCTTTGCATACTTCTCCAAAATCTCTAAATATATCAATTAAATATTATAATTATACAAAAAGATCTTTAGACTAAAATTCTATAATTTTACAAACATTATAATAAAATATTACAATATACACAAAACAATCAAAACTTTTAAAAAATATAAAACAAATAAAATTATTTTGCTACAATTTCTTTTTATTAAATAACTTTTATTCCAGTTTATTCAAGAATATATACTAATAATAAAAAAAACTTCTTTAATATAAATATTAAAATTTTCTCTAATACAATTACTAAAGTTCAAATTAAATTTTTAAAACTTACAATTATAGAAAAAAATTAAAAACTCAAATATCTTAACTTCCTTCTTACACAACAACATTAAAAAAATAAATTTAATAAATTCATTCTCCAAATTATTATTAGCCTAATACAATTATACAATATAAAAAATAATAAACAAATTTTTATTACTAACCCCAACAAATTAAACAATATAAAGAATTTAAAAAATATAAATCTAAATTTTTTAAAATACAAATACATTAATATTATTAATAATAAAAGAAAATTGGTTCCATCCCAAACCCAAGCAAACATAAAACAAAATAAAAAAACTTAAATCAGTAAAAAAACTAATAAAACAAAAAACAATATATTTATACTTACAAACAAAATAATAAAAATTATTCATACCCAAAAAATAATAATTATTATTAAGAAATTGGAAAAAGCTACTATCTCTAAAAAAAATAAAGAAAAAAATATACATATAAAAAACAATAAAATTTTTTTAAAAAACAATCCTCAAAAAAATTTAAAAATCTTAAAAAAAAATTAATAAAAAGAAAAATATATAAAACTTATCCAACATTATACAAACATTTATTAATTACAATCTCAAATCTACAAAAAAAAAAAGATTAACCAACCTTCCAAAATCAAAAAAAAACCTAGTCCAAAATAAAAACAAGAAAAGAAAAATAAAAAGAAAGCCCAAAAAACAACTAAAAAATAGTTTATTTAAAGAATTTTATACATATTTTTTATAAAATAATTGAATTTATTAATTTTAGGAAAATATACATTTTTAAAAATAAAATTTATTTTAAATTAGTTTATAATATATAAGAAGAATTTGTTTTTATTTATAAATAAAAATATTTTTTTTTAATATAAAGTAAAAATTTCACACAAGTATATTTTAATATTCCAAGATATTAATCTAAAATTATAGCCCCTTTTGGTTTTTTTTATTCAAATTAAATCTGAATAAAAGTTGGGTAGTTTTAAAAAAATAGATTTATAACTTATTAATATTAATAAAATTCTATAATATAAAAATACTTATAATTCCAATAAAAGAATTTAATAATAAAAAATTATTAAATCTTTTAATGAATAAAAATTTTAAAAATATTATTATATTATAAAAGTAATATTTTTATAACATGTTTTAATAATTAAAAGATAATATAAATTTAATATATAAATATTAATTAATTAATATTTTTAAAAATAAATTTTAATTTAGAAATAATTACTAAAAAAAGTTTATAAAA
>NW_011645657.1:0-2035 GCF_000225545.1 Orbilia oligospora ATCC 24927 | reverse complement strand
AAAAATATTAAAAAAAAATTTAAAAATAAAAAACAATTTGATTATAACTATCTATTATTTAATAAAGATAATATAATTTTATTAAAAAATTTTTAAATAAAATAAATATTATATAAAAAAGTAATAAAAACCAGAAAAATAATTTACTTATAAAATAAAAAAATCTAAAAATCTAAAATAAAATTATAAAATTCTAGAAATAAATAATAAATCTTAAATATTATATTAAAATAAGTAAATAAGAATAACAAACTCATAATATTATTCTTTTTATAAAAAAAGAAAATACAAAGAATAAGAAGAAAATTCCAAAATAAAAACAAAAACAAAAAACAAAAAATAACAACAAAAAATACTTTCTATATTTTATTTTATTTTTCAGTTTATTATCTATTTTATGTTTATATGTAAAAATCAAAATGAGGTGTGAAAGTTATATATTAGGACAGTTTCTTCAAACCGCCATAACCGAAAGGTTGCACGCGTGTATGATAAATAAATAAATAAATAAATAAACAGGAGATTAAAAAATAGATAATTTTACAATCATCTATTATATAAAAAGAAATTTCTTATTAAAAATTAAACTAAAACTAAAATAATTTAATTTGATAATGGTAAATAATATATTTACTAGTTCATCTTTAAATAAACTAGTAATAATAATCTAAAATTACATCCATTTATTTAAAAATAGTAACAATAAAAAAAAATAAAAATGATAAATTTTAATAAATCTCGACAAAAAAGAATTAAATAAAAAAAATTTAATTTTAAAATTAAAAAAAACAAACGACTTATTAAAAGAGAAAATAGAAAAAGTGGAAAATCTAAAAAAGAAGATATCAAAACTCAAAAACCTACAAAAGTTATATGCAGAAATAACACAAAAATTACAAACTCAGCAAAAATTAAAAAAAATATAAAAACAAATTAAAATACCATAAAAACTAAAAGTTTAAGAACAACAAAATACAATTAATCAAAAAAAATTAATTATCTTAAGAAATACGATAATCCTACTAATATAAAAACTAAATGTTTTTAAAAAGAAAATAAATAAAATTCTTTATAAAAAAATTAAAAATTTAGAAATAATAATTTCTAGAATTTTTTTTAAATCTAAAAAGCAATTTAATATTAATTACACATAAAAAAACACAAAAAAAAATTTTTTTAAATATAAAGAAAATATCTATCAAAAACTTATTAAAATTAATAAATACATACAAAAACCATTTATTATCAAAAAATAGAATTTCTTAGTAATACATAGAATTTTTACAAAATAATACAAAAATAATATAAAAAACCTTAAAAAAAAATAGTCAAAAACTTAAGATAGTTGATTAAAAAAAAAAATTAAATAAAAAAATTTTTTGATTAATTGTTATTGTAATAAAAATAAAAAAAGAAGTTATATATATTTAATAAAGAGGATATATATTTTTTAGAAGGAAGAAATTAAAAATAGAAAGATTTTTAAAATTAAATAGAAATAATAGGTGTATAAATTACCAGAAAAAAGAACATTATGTAATTAAATATAGAAATAAATTAAGTTATGGAATATGTGTAAAGAAATATAAAATAATAAATTATAATTGTAATATATATTAGGAAAAATATAAATTTTGTATATATATAAAAGTGAAATGTGTAAATTGTGGAGAAGAATATATAGTTAATAATGTTAAATATTTTAAAAATAAAAAAGTAGAAAAATTTTAAAATAAATAAAAAAGAAAATTTAAAGATAATATAATATAATTATAAAAGATTAATAAATATAATATAATTTATGTTAAATTTTGTATTAAATAAAATAAAAATAATTTTTTTATAAAAATTATGGGTTTTAAAGGAAAATAATATAATTATATACTTGGGATTTTAATTAATTATTATAAATCTTAAAGAAAAATATAAAAATTAAATAAAAATATTAATATTTATTTTTAAAAATATATTTTTTAAGATTTCAAATAAAGAAGATTTAATAAATAATAAAAATTGCTAAATAATTGATTTAAAA
>NW_011645656.1:0-2271 GCF_000225545.1 Orbilia oligospora ATCC 24927 | reverse complement strand
GGTAAAAAAAGATTAGTATTATTTTAGATTTATTATGGGTAGAAAATAAAATTGAAATTAATATTAATAGTATATTAAAGGATTTAAAAGTAGAAAATTATAAAAATAAAAAAAAGAGTTTAAATTTAAAAGAAAATTTTTTAATTTATATAAATAACTTAATATTTGAAATAAAAATAATAATAAAAATAAAAAATCTATTGGAGTTGGGATTTATGGAGAAATAGATAATAAATTTATTTTTGAAATATATTATAATTTGGGTAAGAATATGGAGGTGTATGATATAGAATTAATTGCTTTAAGAGAAGGATTTATAAAATTTTTTGAAATAAGTAATAAAAATAATTTAGTGAAAAATATTTATTTTTTTATAAATAATTAAGTTGTAATAAAGAAATTAAAATTTTTAAAAATTAAAGTAGGATAAGAGATAGTATTAGAAATATAAAAAATAGTAAAGGAATTAATTTTTAGAAATATTAATTTATTTATAAAATAAGTTTTAGGTTATTTTGATGTTAAAAAGAATGAGAGGGCAGATTTTTTAGTAAAAGAAGTTGCAAAATAAAAATAAAAAAGTTTTTATAAATTCTTTACGTTTTTAAAAAGAAAAACAAAAGAAAAAGATTTAATAGAATAGAAAGAAAAATATAAAAAAAATATAAAAAAAATTAATTACAATAATTAGTCTAAATTAAAAAGAAATAAGAATTTTGTTAAATTTAATAATAAGTTTGTTTTGGCTTTAATATAACTAAAAACTAGGTATAATTATTTTAACAATTATTTAATTAGAATATTAAATTTTGGGGTTTTAAATAAAAATTGTTTATATAAAAATATATTATAAATACTAAAATATCTAATTATAAAATATTAATTTTATAAAAAAAAAAAATATTAAAAGAAAAATTTAAAAGTAAAAAACAATTTGATTATAACTATATTATTTAATAAAAATAATATAATTTTATTAAAAAAATTTTTAAACAAAACAAATATTATACAAAAAAACAATAAAAATTAAAAAAATAGTTTATTTATAAAATAGAAAAACCTAAAAATCTAAAATAAGATTATAAAATTTTAAAAATAAATAATAAATCTTGGATATTATATTAAAATAAATAAATAAAAACAGTAAACTTATGATATTGTTCTTTTTATAAAAAAAAGAAAGATATAAGGGATAAAAAAAAATTTTAAAATAAAAACAAAAATAAAAAATAAAAAATAATAATAAAAAGTATTTTCCATATTTTATTTTATTTTTTAGTTTATTATCTATTTTATGTTTACGTATAAAAATTAAAATAAAGTATGAAAGTCATGTATTAGAACAGTTTTTTTAAACCGCCATAACCGAAAGGTTGCACGCGTGTATGATAAATAAATAAATAAATAAATAGGTATTATTTAATTTATTTTAAAAAAATAATTGAAGTAATTCTATTAAAACTTAATAAATTGGATTATAATATTTTTAAAGTTTATAAAATTATAAATTTTTTAAATTATTTGGAAAAAATATCAGAAAAAATAATAATAAAAAAAATAATATTTTTATTAGAAACTAATAAAATTCTAAATTTAGAACAAATTGGAGACAGAAAACAGAGATTTGCTCTAGATATAACTCTAGTTTTAGTTTATAATATAAAAATAATAAATTTAAAAAAGCTTAAAATATCTATTTTATTTTTAAATGTTAAAAGAGTTTTTGATAATATTTCAAAAAAAAATTAATAAATACCTTAAAAGATATAAAATTTCTAGAATAATTAATTAAATAAATTAAAAACTTTATATCAAAAAAATTAATTAAACTATCTTTTACTAAACAAATAAAAAAATTAAAATTAATAAAAATTAGGATATTATAAAATTTACTAATCTTATCAATTTTATTTTTATTATATTTAACACTACTATTTAATAAATTGAAATAAAAAATATCATTTATTAAAAAATTATTATATATAGATAACCTAGCATTAATTTAATAAACAAAAAAATAGAATAAAATATAAAAAAATTAAAAACAATTATAAAAATTACTTTTAATTGGGCAAAAAATAATACAATAGCTTTTAATAATATAAAATCAAAGTTAATTCATTTTAAAATAAAAAACAAAAATAAAAATAAAGATAAAAATAAAAAAATAATAATATTATTAAATAACACAAAAATCAAATTTAACAAAATAATAAAGTAACTAGGAATATATTTAGATATGGAACTAAAATTCAAAAACTATATAAAAAT
>NW_011645655.1:0-7463 GCF_000225545.1 Orbilia oligospora ATCC 24927 | reverse complement strand
AAGAGTTTATTAAAATTAATAAATATATATAAAAATTATTTATTATTAAAAATAAAATTTTTTTAGTAATATATAGAATTTTTTATAAAATAATATAAAAATAAATTAAACTATAGAATATATACAAAAAAATATAAAATAATAAATTACAATTATAATATATATCAAAAAAAATATAAATTTTGTATATATATAAAAGTGAAATATATAAATTATAAAAAAGAATATATAATTAATAATATTAAATATTTTAAAAATAAAAAAGTAGAAAAATTTTAAAATAAATAAAAAAGAAGGTTTATTATTATTATTATTTATCATACACGCGTGCAACCTTTCGGTTATGGCGGTTTAAAGAAACTGTTTTAATACATGACTTTCGCATCTCATTTAATTTTTACACATAAACATAAAACAAACAGTAAACTAAAAAATAAAATGAAATATGAAAAATACTTTTTATTATTATTTTTTATTTTTATTTTGTTTTTATTTTAAAATTTTCTTCTTATTTCTTATATTTTTCTTCTTTTTATAAAAAGAATAATGTCATGAGTTTGCTGTTTTTATCCATCTATTTTAGTATAATATCTAAGATTTATTATTTATTTTCAAAATTTTATAATCTTATTTTAAATTTTTAAATTTTTTTATTTTATAAGTAAATTGTTTTTTTGGTTTTTATTGTTTTTTTGTGCAATATTTGTTTTATTTAAAAACTTTTTTAATAAAATTATACCATCTTTATTAAATAATAGATAGTGTAACAAAGCAATCTCAGCATAATGAACTCTAAACAGAAATCCAAGCGGCTGGAGGAACTCTCAGAATGACTATAGAAAATATCTAAGTAATATTATAATTAGAAGAAAAACTATATAACATAATATAAACTACAGATTTAAAATAAGGAAGTATTTAAATCTAGATTTTAAAACTTGTAGTCCAAGATTACAACTATTATATTAATAAGTGCGATATAGGGTTTGTTTAAATTTTTGCCCTACATAGATTTCTTAATTTATGCAGGAATAACTTCTATCCAGTTTAACATCTTATATATCCGAATATCTAGTTTAGATTTAACTCTTGTTCAATTTAACAAATTATATAATCTTAATTTTTATCTAGTTTAATATTTTATATATCTGAATATCTAATTTAAATTTAATTTTTGTTTAGTTTATTTTATTATTTTTTTTGTTAATTGTTTATTTAAACTATTATATTCGTTGTCATATATTTAGAAATTAAGTAATAATTTAAATATTAATTTATATTCATATTAGTACACTACTTTCGTTTTATAACATTTGTATATTACCTTAATATTATAATTAATTTATATATAATTTCTTATACTTTATTATTTTGCAACTTTATTAATTTAATACCCAAATATTAGCATCGACCCTATTAAAAAGTAAGTTTTCCAAAAGAAAAAATGTTGAGAGAGAAATTGCGGTTATTACCTTACTAGGATTTATTATTGAATAAATTAAAGCTATAATAGTAGTTTTTGAATATTTCAGAAACAGTATGCCTACAATAACCTTGGTGGTTGTCTCAAGCATCAAATTTCCAAATTTTAATCTCTTTGATAATATTAAGCTCTATAAATTACGAAATTTTTTAGCCCAGTTTAATAATAAATATAAAAGAGAAGCTACCAAATTCACTACATCCAAAAAAAAAATTACATATACTATCAATTTTTTTAAAAGAAATCTAGCAGAATTAATTTTTAATAAATATAACACTAATAATAAAACATAAAACTAAAATACCTACACTAAATTTATTATATAATTTGAAAAAGTCTTTAAAAATTTTGATTTTACTAGAATTATAAAATAAAAATTAAAAAACTTAAGACAGACTAATAAATTTTTTTCCACCTATTTAATAAAATTTAAACATTTTATAAAATACTTAAACTATAATAATACTATTTAAATTACTTACCTACAATATAAATTATACATCAAAATAAAAAAACTTCTAATTACCAAAGAAATATTTCCTAAAGATTTTAATAATTTTATTATTTTTTATCAACACCTTAATAATAACTAACAAATTTTAAATATAAAAAAGAAATCTTGAAATTTAATAATTAAAAAATTCTAAAAGAAAAATACCCTAACTCTAATACCAAAAAGATTAACAAAGACTAATAATACTAGTCAACCTCAACAAACCTAAAAAAATAATTATTTTGAACCTAAACCCATGAATCAATCCACCAAAAATATTTGAAGACAACTAACCCAGAAAGAAAAAAATTAATATTAAACTCAAAAGTTATACCTATACTATAAAAAAGGAAAACATTTCGCTAACAATTATTTAAATAAAAGGTTTTAAAGAGAACCAACCCAACGTATCTTTTACAACCCCCATTTTACCAAAGATTAGAATATTTAAGGATTTATTTATAAAAATATCCAAAATGAGATAACATTTCTTTTAGAGTATTACTCATAAAAAGACGTTAAAGAAAAACAAGAAAAAAAATAGGTTTAATTATAAATTATAACATATAGCAAAATAAGATCTAATTTATTACTTCAAAAATTCCCTAGTTTTAAAAAATACCACAAATTTTTTTTATATTTTAAAATCTATTTTCCTATTTAAACCTTAAAGAAACTGAAATACTATTTAAACTCTATATTAAAATCCCTATCATCTTATACCCCCATCTTCAAAAACTTATTAAAACCCTTGCATATCTAAATAATAGCAACACAAAAATACACATAAATCGCAAATTTATAATTGAAAATAATTTTTTATTCTATTCTAAAAAAATCTTTAAATCCATAGAATACTTCAATAGAATTAGAGAATTTATTAAGAAAATAACTCAATTCAAAATAAAAATCCAAGACTATAAAAAAATTGTTAATACCAACATTATTAACATTATTAAATCTTTAAATTTAAGAAAGTTATAGCATAAAAAATATAAAATTCATATTAATTAAGAAAATAATCAAGTATATATAAATTATTTACCCAAAATCACTATTATAAGCGCAAAAACTTTTAAAAAAATCATAAAACAAAGATTTATCTTTGCTATTTATGACCTAAAAAGAAAATAAAAATAAATTACATTTATTAATAATATAATCGAAATCAAAAAAACTATTAAACTTCCTAATAAATTTTAAAATCTTGCCAAAATTTTCTTAAAAAAAAAAAAAAACACCCTACTACTACAATAAAAAGAAAATATAAAAATCTCTATACCACCAAAAGCTCAACCCATTTAAAAACCATTAAAACCAATAAATAAAAAACATCTTAAAATCCTCAAACCCTAAATAAAAAAAAATATAATTAAAGGATTTATTCAAAAATTTAATAGCCTATAAAAAGCACCTATCTTATTTATTCCTAAAAAAAATAACAAATTATAACTCTATATAAATTAAAAAAAATTTAATACTATTATCATTAAAAATCAATATTTTTTATCATAAATCAATAAAATTTTAAATCGATTTAAAAAAGTTAAGTACTTCACTTGACTAAATATTTATAACATTTATAATTACATTAAAATAATTAAAAAAAACAAAGAAAAAATAATCTTCTACATCAAATATAAATATTTTAAATTCTAAATAATATATTTTAAATTAACAAATGCTCTAATTATTTTTTAAATTTATATTAATAAAGTTTTATAATCCTTTTTAAACAAATTTTATATAATATACCTCGATAATATTTATATTTATAATAATTCAAGAAAAAAATATATTTATCATGTAAAAAAAGTTATCAAAACACTATAAAAAATAGAACTCTATATTAAACTTTTTAAATACAAATTCTTCACTAAAAAAATTAAATTCCTAAGATACATCATTAGAAATAATAAAATTAGAATAAATTTTACTAAAATTCAAGACATATTTGACTAAAAAAAATCGAAAAAAAGATTTAAAACTATTAAAGAAATATAATTTTTCCTAGAATTTATAAACTTTTATTAACAATTTATTAAAGATTATATAAAAATAATTAAACCTTTTTACAACTTAACCAAAAAAAATAGAATATTCCACTGAAGAAAAAAAAAAAAAACGCCTTTCAAATATTCTAATAAACATTCTATACTAAACTAATATTAAAACACTAGAATCCTACATTAAAAACACAAATAAAAATTAATGCTTTAAACTTTATCTACACCACAATTTTTTTTTAAAAGTATAATAACAATCTTTAGCACCCTGTAGTCTACAAATTTAAAAAAATAATACCAACAAAATATAACTATAATATTTATAATAAAGAATTTCTATTAGTAATTTAAATATTTAAAGAATAAAAACAATATTTAATAAATATTTATATTTAAATATATATTTTTATAGACTACAAAAACTTAAAATATTTTATAATTAAACAATACTTTAAATAAAGACAAATAAGATAAATAAAATTTTTATTTTAATTTAACTTCAAAATAATTTTTATTTCTAAAAAAACCAACACCAAAACTGATGTATTAACTAGAAGATCAAGAAACTTCTTTCAAAAAAAAAAGATAAACGTATAAAAAATTGAATTAAAATATTGTTATTATTTGAAAAAATCTAATAAATTAGTATTATAATAATGTAAAAAATTTAATAAGTAGTAGTTCTTAAAAATTCTTATATCTAAAACATTATAAAAATTTTTAGAAAAAAAAACAAACAATATTTTAAAGTTAAAATATCAAAAATAAAAGAAAAATAAGGCGAACTCTACTATAATAACAGAAAAATAATACTTGATAATAAAAAAATCTGTAAGGAAATCTTACAGTAATATTATGACCACCCTATAGTAAGATACTTAAGAAAAGTAAAAATGTTAAAATTAATTTAAAAACAATATACATGGGTAAAACTTCGAAAAAATATTAATTATTATGTCAATAACTACTATATCTGCAAACGAATTAAGACATCTAGAAATATATTTTAAGAATTACTGCAATTATTATAGATTATAAAAAGAAACTAACAAAGTATCTTTTTTAACCTGATTATTGGATTATTGGAATTTAATAGATATGACGTAATTCTTGTTACTGTGGATAGACTCTCCAAAATGATATATTTGATTTTGATAACGAAGAAATTTAATGTTAGAGAATTAGCCGAATTATTTTTTAGGGATATATAAAAATTATACAAATTACTTAAAAAAGTTATTTTAGATAGAGGAAAAAATTTTTTAAATGAATTTTAGAATAAAATTAATAATTGTTTGAGGATTTACTATTGATTTAATACTGTTATCATTTTTAGATTGATGGATAAATCGAATAAATTAATTTTATAGTAGAATAATATCTTAGAGCTTATGTTAATTATTAATAGGATAATTAAATTGAATAATTATTTCTAATTAAATATTCTTATAATAATAAGATATTTAATATTATTGGAATCTTTTTATTTATTGTAAATTATGGATGGAATTTAGATATTTTTAAATTTTAAAAATTTAGAAAACTTTTTAAAAATTAAGAAATTATAAAGTTTATATAATAAATATTAGAATTATAAGAAGTCCTACATATAAAAATCAATTGTATTATACAGATATAATAAAAATAAGTAAATAAGCATAGACGGCTATCACCTAATTACAAAAAAAAAACTATATTTAATTAAATATATAAAATATTAAAATAGTATAATTTTGCCCAAAATTATCCAATAAAATAAAAAGTTTATTTTAGATTGTTAAATTTATAGGAAAAAAAGTATATAAGCTAAAGTTTCCCCCCTCAATAAAAATCTATTTTATCTTTTATATTAATTTATTATATTTAGCACCAAATAACGTTTTTTTTAACCAAAATTATAAAAAACAACTTTTATTAGTTACTATTAACAACAAAAAAGAATATAAAATCAAAAAAATTTTAGATTTATAAATACATTATTAAAAACTTCAATATCTTCTTTAGTGGAAAGATTAGAACAAATTTATTTAATAATTAATATTTGATATTATTTATATTTAGGAACTACTTAATAACTTTCATAAATTTTATCTTAATTGATTTAGTTTTTTTATTTAACATATTTAATTTTATCTCATTATTCTAATATAATCCAAAAAAAATAAGTGAATTAATTAGAATTCTCCAGTATTTAGATGTTATTTAAAATTTATTTTTAACATTAGATTTTTTTAATATCTAGATATTAGAATTTATTTATATCAACTTATATAACAAAATCTAAAAATTATAAATTAAGTTGGCTTAAGTCTAGAAAATTATAAAAAATTTTAGTTCAACCATTAAGAACTCATTAAAATAAATAATTAGTGATTAAATTTTTAACCTAAAAGAAAAAGTTTAGTTAAAAAATCCGCGTTTAAAATTACTAGAAATCTTAAAATCAGAGATACCAAAAATATTAGAGAAAAATTAAGAAGAATTCTTTGAAAAACCTTTGAAAACTTCTAAAAAACTAGAATTCTTAGGAACTAAACATAAAAGTAGTTATAAAAAATTTATACCATTTAAGATTAATAAAAGATATTGATGTAGCAAAAAACCTATTATAATATTAGACTTTTGAATGGAGTATTGACAAAATGTTGATATTAAAAGAGAAAATTCTATAATAAAATAATTTTAGTATAATAAACTCCAAATAAAAATCTAAATAGTTGAAAAATTTTTTAGAATGACTATAAAAAATATCTAAGTAATATTATAATTAAAAGAAAAACTATATAATATAATATAAATTGTAGATTTAGAATAAGAAAGTATTCAAACCCAAATTTCGAAATTCGCAATTTAAGATTATAACTATTATATTAATAAATACAATATAAGGTCTATTTAGGTTTTTATTTTATATAGATTTTCTAGCTTATGCAAAAATAACTTCTGTTTAGTTCAACACCCTATATATCCAAATGTTTAGTTTAGATTTAACTCCTGTCCAATTTAATAAATTATATAATTTTAATTTTTGTTTAATTTAATATTTTATATATCCAAATATTTAGTTTAAATTTAATTTCTATCCAATTTACTTTATTATTTTTTTTGTTAATTGTCTATTTAAATTGCTATATTTGTTGTTATGTATTTAGAAATTAAGTAATAATTTAAGTATTAATTTGTATTTATACTAGTACATTATTCTTGCCTTGTGACATTTATGTATTATCTTGATATCACAACTAGTCCGTATATGATTTCTTACAGATAGTTATAATCAAATTATTTTTTGTTTTTGCTTTTAAATTCTTTTTTTAATATTTTTTTTTCTTTTTTATAGAATTGGTATTTCATAATTAAATATTTTGATATTTATAATATATTTCTGCATAAATAATTTTTATTTAAAACCCCAAAATTTAGTATTCTAATTAAATAATTGTTAAAGTAATTATACCCAATTTTTAATTATATTAAAGCC
>NW_011645654.1:2117038-2194982 GCF_000225545.1 Orbilia oligospora ATCC 24927 | reverse complement strand
CTTTAGTTTTATTGTACTAACTTATTTCTAGCTGTTTTTTTAAATATTATAAATAATTAATCTTAAATTCTTATATTTGGTGGCGTGTTAATTTATATGATCTATTTTATTATCAATTAAATTTAAATTTCTTTTAAATTTAATATTATTTGTTTAATTATTAAATAAATTTTTTTTAATTTAATTAATAATAATTTTATAATTTAAAATAATGGGGTTAAAGTTTTTATTATTATTTTAAATAATTTCATTTTTTTTACTAATAAATTTTAAAGTATTAATATTATTATTAATTATATTATACTAATTTTACTTTATATTATAAATAATTTTGTTATTAAATTTAATAATATATTATTTATTAATATAATTTAAAAAATCTTTTTTTTATTTTGAAAAATAATAATCTAATTTATTAATATAATATAAAAAGTTAATATATTATAAACTTATATTATAGTGTTAAAAACTTCAATAATTAGTGTTATGTCTTGTAATTACAAAAGTAGTAATAATAGTAATAGTAATAGGGATAAAAAAGATAGAAGAAATAAAAAAAAAGATAAAGATAAAAATAAAAATGGAAATAAAAATAGAGATAAGAATAATAAAAATAAAATACATCAAATATGTTATTGTAGTTGTAGAAGACAAATTTATTGAAAATAATATTGTTATATTAAATAATACTTTCTTATATTTAATTCTTTTTTTTTTATAGTTATATTTTTTTATAGTTTTTCGAAATTTAAGATTATTATAATATAATAGAATAATATTGTTTTAAAATATGTATTATCAGACATTATTGTATAAAAAGTGTAAGAAGGTTGAAGGTTTAGTAATGATTTTTGATGGGGTGTTTGACTCTGAAAACTGCGGCAAAACTAGGTGTGCGCGCAAACTAGGTGGAATACGTTACTTAAAATAAAAAATAATAATAAAAATAAAAAATCTATTAAAACTGGGATTTATAAAGAAATAGATAATGAATTTATTTTCGAAATATATTATAGTTTGAGTAAGAATATAAAGATATATAATGTAGAATTAATTATTTTAAAAAAAGGATTTATAAAATCTCTTGAAATAAATAATAAAAATAATCTAATAAAAAATATTTATTTTTTTATAAATAATCAAATTGTAATAAAAAAATTAGAATTTTTAAAAATTGGAGTAGGATAAGAGATAACATTAGAAATATAGAAAATAGTAAGAAAACTAATTTCTAGAAATATTAATTTATTTATAAAATGGATTTTAGGTTATTTTGATGTTAAAAAAAACAAAAAGACAGACTTTTTAGTAAAAGAAATTATAAAATAAAAATAAAAAAGTTTTTATAAATCTTTTGCGTTTCTAAAAAGAAAAATAAAAGAAAAAGATTTAATAAAATAAAAAGAAAAATAATAAAAAAATAATAAAAAGGGTTAATTACAATAATTAGTCTAAATTAAAAAGAAATAAGAATTTTGCTAAATTTAGTAATAAGTTTGTTTTGGTTTTAATATAACTAAGAATCGGGCATGGTTATTTTAATAATTATTTAATTAGAATATTAAATTCTGGAGTTTTTGTAAGAAATCGTATACGGCCTAGTCGTGATATCAAGGTAATACACAAATGTCACAGAGCAAGAGTAGTATACTAATGTAAATACAGATTAATACTTAAATTATTGCTTGGTTTCTAAATACATAACAGCGAACTTAACAATTTAAATAGACAATTAACAAAGGAAATAATAAAATAAACTAAACAAAAAATAAGTCTGTGAACTGGATAATCAGACATAGAGTGTTGAACTGAACAGGAGATAAGTCTATAAACTAGACAATTGGACATAGAGTATTAAACTAAACAGAAGATAAGTCTAAACTAAACATTCAAAAATACAGGGTATTGAACTAAACAGTACATAATTCTACATAATAAACAAATATGTGTAGCGAAGTACTCTTTTTGGGAGTTGCCAAAAAAGCGAGGGCTTTCCTATCTAAAACCCTTAAAACTTAAATAATAACTATAATCTTGTACTGCAAATTTCAAGGTTTGGATCTGGATACTTCCTTATTCTAGATCTACAGTTTATATTACATCATATAATTTTTCTTCCAACCACAATATCGCTTAAATATTTCCTATAATTATTCTGAGAACTCCTCCGGTCGCCTGGATTTCTGCTTGAAGTTCATTATGCTAAGATTGCTTTGTTACAGAATCCCCCCCTTTAGCATCAATGTTCCGTCAATACTCTGTTCAAAAATCTAGTATCATAATAGGTCCTTTACTACGTCAATATCTTTTGCTGATTTTAGATAACATAAATCCTCTATAATTGTTTTTACACTTAATTCCTGGGAATTCTAATTTCTCAAAAGTTTTTAAAGATTTTTCAAAAGATTCTTCTTGGTTTTTCTCTAATATCTCTAGTATCTCTGGTTCTAAAATTTCTAATAATTCTAAACGCGGATTTTTCGGCTGGATTTTTTCTTCTAAGTTAGGAATTTGATTATTGGTTACCTGCTCCAGTGAGTTCTCAATAGTTGAACTAAAATTTCCCATAACTTTCTAAACTTAAACCAGCTTGGTTTACAACCTCCAAATTTCGTTATACAGGCTAATATAAATAAATTCTAGTATCTAAATATCAAGAAGATCTAATACTAAAAATAAATCTTAAGTAATGTCTAAATACTGAAAAACCCTGATTAGTTCACTTATTTCTTCTAGGTTATACTAAAATAATAAAGTAGAATCAAGTATATCAGATAAAAAAACCAAATCGATCAAAATAAAATTTATAAAAATCGTTAAGTAATTCCTAAGCATAAGTAATATCAAATACTGATTACCAAGTAAATTCATTCCAACCTTTCCACTAAAAAAAGTACTAAAATTTTCAATAGTGTATTCGCGAATCTAGAATTTTCTCAACTTCGTATTCTTCTTCGTTATCAACAGTAACTGGTGAGAGTCGTTCTTCGTAGTTTTGGCTAAAGAAAGTATTATCTAGTGCTAAGTGCAGCAAGTTAGTATGAAAAACAAAATAGATTCTTATTAAGAGGGGAAGCTTCAGCTTATATGCTCTTTTTCCTACAAACTTAAGAATCTAAAATAGACCTTTTATCTTATTAAACAGTTTTAGGCAAGATTGTGTCGTTTTGATGTTCCGCATATTTAGTCAGATATGGTTTTTTTCCTTGTAGTTAGGTGATAGCCGTCTACGCTTGTTTGTTTGTTTTTGTTGTATCTATACAACACAGTTGATTTTTATACGTAGGACTTTTTGTAATTCTGATATTTGCTGTACAAACCCTGCAGCTTCTTGGTTTCTAAAAAGTTTTCTGAGTCCTTAAAATTCAAAAGTGTTTGAATTCCATCCATAATTTGCAGCAAATAAAGAGATTCCAGTAGTATCGGATATCTTATTATTGTAGGAATATTTAGCTAGGGGTAGTTATTTAACTTAGTCGTTCTATTAATAATTGACGTAAGTTCTAAGGTATTATTCTATTATGGAGTTGATTCGTTCAATTTGTTTGTCGGTTTGGGGGTGATAGGTAGTGCTGGGTTGGTGGTGGATCCTCAAGTGATTATTGACTTTATCCTAGAATTTGTCTAGGAAGTTCTTTTCTTTGTCTGAAATGGCTTTTTTAGGTAATCCGTGTAATTTCTATATGTTCTTGAGGAATAGTCTGGTTAATTCTTTGGTGTTAAGTTTTTTTGTTGTCGGGGTTAGATATATTATTTTAGAAAGTCTATCCACGGTGATAAAGATTGTGTTGTGTCCATTAGATTTCGGTAATTTGGTGATTAGGTCAAAAGAGATGTTTTGCCAGTTTTTTTTTGCAATCTATAATAATTGTAGTAATCTTTGGGGTGTATTTTTGGGCGCTTTGATTCGTTTGTAGATGTGGCAATTGTCGACATAACGATCAACATTCTTTCGAAGCCCTACCTATGTATATTATCTTTGAACTAGTTTTAGCGTTTTTGTTTTTTTTGGGTATCTTGCTGTAGGGTGATCATGGTGTTGCTACAAGATTTCTTTGCGAATCTTTTCATTATCAAGTACTATTTTTCTGTTATTATGGTAGAATTCGCCTTATTCTTCTTTTATCTTTGATATTTTAACTTTAAAATGTCGTTTGTTTTTTCTTCTAAGAATTTTTATAATGTCTTAGATATAGGAATCTTTAAAGGTTACTGCTTGCCAAATTTCTTACGTTATTATGATACTAATTTATTGGATTTTTTTAAACAATAACAATATTCTAATTCAATTTTTTATATGCTTATTTTTTTTTCCTAAGGAAGGTCTTTTGATTTTCTAGTTAATGCATCGGTTTTGGTGTTGGTTTTTTTGGGAACGAAGGTTATTTTGAAGTTGAATTGAGATAGGAACTCCATCTATTTTACTTGTCTTTGTTTAAGATGCTATTTGGTCATAAAATATTCCAAGTTTTTGTGGTCTATAAGGATGTGTACTTGAATGTGGATACTTATTAGGTATCGTTTTTATTCTTTAAATGCTTAAATTACTGATAGGAGTTCTTTGTCATGGATATTATAGTTATGTTTTGCCGGTGTTATCTTTTTGGATTTGTAGGCTACAGGGTGCCAGAGACTGTCATCATATTTTTAAGAAAAGACTGCGGCGCAGACAAAATTTAAAGCATCAGTTTTTATTCGTGTTTTTAGTGCAGGATTCCAGTGTTTTAGTATTGGTTCGGTGTAGAATACTTGTTGGAGTGTCTAAAAAACATTCTTTTCTTTTTTTTTTAGTGGAATATTCTATTCTTTTTGGTTAAGTTGTAGAGAGGTTTGGCTATTTTTGTATAGTCTTTAATGAATCGTCGATAAAAGTTTGTAAATCTTAGGAAAGATTGTATTTTTTTGATAGCTCCAAGTCCTTCTTTCGGTTTTTTTTAGTTGAGTATGTTTTGAATTTTAGTAGGGTTTATTTTGATTTTATTGCTTTTAACGATGTATTCTAGGAATTTGGTTTCTTTGGTAAAAAATTTATATTTAGAGAGTTTGATATAGAGTTCTGTTTTTTGTAGTGTTTTGATGATTTTTCTTATATGGCGGATGTGTTCTTCTCTTGAATCGCTGTAAATGTAGATATTATTGAGGTATATTATATAGAATTCGTCTAGGAAGGGTTGTAAGGCTTCGTTAATGTAGGCTTGGAAGGCAGTTGGGGTGTTTGTTAATTTAAAATGTACTATTTGGAATTTGAAGTGTCTATATTTGGTGCGGAAGGCTGTTTTTTCTTTGTTTTTTTTAGTTATTTTGATGTGATTGTAGGTGTTATAGATATCTAGTCGAGTGAAGTGCTTGGCTTTTCTGAGTCGATTTAGGGTTTTATTGATTTGTGGCAAGGGGCATCGATCTTTGATGGTGATGGCATTGAGTTTTTTTTAATTTATGTAGAGTTGTAGTTTGCTATCTTTTTTAGGGATGAATAAGATGGGTGTTTCTTATGGGCTGTTGGATTTTCGAATGAATTTTTTAGTTATATTTTCTTTTATTTAGGGTTTGAGGATTTTGAGGTGTTTTTTGTTTATTGGTTTTAATGGTTCTTAGATGGGTTGAGCTTTTGGTGGTATAGGGATTTTTATGTCTTTTTTTTGTTGTGGTGGTAGGGTGTCTTCTTTCTTTTTCGAGAAAACTTTGGTAAGATTTTGGAATTCATTAGGAAGTTTAGTGGTTTCTTTGATTTTGATTGTGTTATTGATAAATGTGATTTGTTTTTATTTTTTTTTAGGCCGTAAATAGCGAAGATAGGTTTTTGTTTTATGATTTTTTTAAAGGCTTTTGCGCTTACAATGGTGATTTTGGGTGAGTAGTTCATATGTACTTGATTATTTTTCTAATTGATATGGACTTTATGCTTTTTATGCCATAGCTTTCTTAGGTTTAAAGGTTTGGTGGTATTAATAATGTTGGTATTGATGATTTCTTTATGGTCTTGGATTTTTATTTTGAATTGAGTTATTTTTTTAATGGATTCTTTGGTTTTATTGAAGTATTTTATGGATTTAGAGATCTTTTTAGGATAAAGTGGAAAATTATTTTTAATTGTAAATTTGCGATTCATATGTATTTCTGTATCGCCACTATCTAGACATGCAAGGGTTTTAACAGGTTTCTGAGGATGGAGGTATAAGATGACAGGGATTTTAGTATAGGGTTCAAATGGTGTTTTAGTTTCTTTAGGGTTTAAACAGGAAAATGGATTTTGAGATACAAAGAAAATTCGTGATATTTTTTGAGGCTGGGGAATTCTTGAAGTGACAAGTCAGATCCTGCCTTGCTATATATCATAACTCACAATTAGGCCTATTCTTTTCTCTATTCCTCCTTAGCATCTTCTTGTGAATAATACCCCAAAAGAAATGTTATTTCGTTTTGGATGTTTTTATGAGTAAATCTTCGGATGTTCTGGTTTTTGGTGAGATGGGGGTTGTAGGGGACATGTCGGGTTGGTCCTCCCTGGAATTTTTTGTTTAGATAATTGTTAGCGAAATGTCTTTTTTCTTTATAGTACAGGTATAGTTTCTAAGCTCAACATCAGTTTTTTTCTTCTTGGGTTAGTCGTTTTCGAATGTTTTTGGTGGATTGATCTATAGATCCAGATCTGAAATAATTATTTCCCCAGGTTTGCTAAGGCTGATTAGTATTGCCGGTTCTTATTAGTCCTTTTAATACTGGGGTCGGGGTATTCTTCTTTTAAAATCCTCTAGTCGTTAGGTTTCGAGATTTTTTTTTTGTATCCAAAATTCGCCAATTATTGTTAAGGCGTTGATAAAGAATAACAAAATCATCGAAGTTTTCAAGAAACATTTCCTTGGTAATTAGGAATTCTTCTATTTTGATGTATAAATTATGTCGTAAATAAGCAATTTGGGCGGTATTATCGTAGTTCAAACATCTCATAAAACGTCTAAATTCTATCAAGTAGATGGAGAAGGGTTTATTGGTTTGTTTTAGGTTTTTTAATTTTCGTTTTGTGGTTCTAGTAAAATTAGGATTTTTGAAAACTTTTTCGAGTTATGTGGTAAACTCAGTGTAGGTATTTTAGTTCCATTCTTTATCATCGGTATTATATTTATTGAAGACTAATTCTGTTAAGTTTTTTTTAAAAAGATTGATGGTGTACGCAATCTTCTTTCTAGATGTAGCGAATTTAATAACTTCTTCTTCATATTTATTATTGAACTAAGCTAAAAAATTTCGTAATTTATAAGGCTTAGTGCCGTCAAAGGAGTCGGGATCTAGAAATTTAATGCTTGGGATAGTTACCAAAGTTGCTGTAAGCATGCTGTTTCTGAAATGTTTAAAAACTGCCATTATGGCTTTAATTTATTCAATGGTAAATCCTAATAGGGTGATGACTGTAGTTTCTTTTTCGACGTCTTTTCCCTTAAAAGACTTGTTTTTTGGTAAAACCGGTGCTGATATTTAAATATTAGGTTGATAGGGTTGCGAAGTAATAAAGTGTAAGAAATTGTATACAACCTAGTCATGATATCAAGGTAATACATAAATATTATAGGGTAAAAGTAGTGTACTAATGTGAATATAGATTAATACTTAAATTATTGCTTGGTTTCTAAATACATGACAGCGAATTTAGCAGTTTAAATAGATAATTGACAAAGAAAATAATAAAATAAATTGGACAAAAAATAAGTTTGTGAATTGGATAATCAAACATAGAGTATTGAATTGGATAGAAGATAAGTTTATAAACTGGATAATCGGATATAAAATATTAAACTGGACAAAAAATAAGTCTAAACTGGATATTCAAAAATACAAAATACTAAACTGGACAGTACATGATTCTACATAATAAACGAGTATATATAACGAAATATTTTTTCTAAGAGTTGCCAAGAGAGTGAGGGCTTTCCTATCTGGAACCCTTAGAATTTAAATGATAATTGTAATCTTGTACTACAAATTTCGAGGTCTAGATCTGGATACTTCCTTATTCTGGGTCTACAGTTTGTGTTGCGTCGTGTAGTTTTTCTTCCAACCACAATATCGCTTGGATGTTTCCTATGGTCATTCTGAGGGCTCCTCTGGCCGCCTGGATTTCTGCTTGGAGTTCATTATGCTGAGATTGCTTTGTTACAAATTTAATAAATTATATAATCTTAATTTTTGTTCAATTCAACACTTTATATATCTAAATATTTAGTTTATTTTGTTATTTTCTTTATTAATTATTTATTTTAATTATTATATTTATTATTATATATTTAGAAATTAAGTAATAATTTAAGTATTAATCTATATTCACACTAATATACTATTCTTACTTTATAACATTTGTGTATTATTTTGATATCATGACTAGTCCGTATACAATTTCTTACAATAATAATAATTTTTAATTTATTTTAAAATTTCATTAATTAATTTATTAATTTAGTTTATAATTTACTTAGATAATATTTAGTTTTATAATTAATTATTATATTACACTTTTTATTTATATAATTTTATATTTTTATCCTAAATATTATACTACCTTCTAAAAAATCTAAATATATAAAATTAAAAAATACAACAAAATGCTAAACTATTTTAGGAAACTTTACCAAAGAATCCTGGGACAGGTGTAACATCTTGATTTAAGAAATTTTTTTTTTTTTTTTTTTTTTTAATAAATTTAAAATAAAAATATTTTTAAAAATATTTTTTTAATAAATAGTATTTGAATTTAGATAAAAAAAGAATTTTTAGATATTTTATATTTAAAATATTTAAAATGAATATTTAAATCGTTTAAAAATATTTAGAGTATAAAGTAAATTAATATGTTAAATTACCATATAAAAAAATTATATTATTATAAATTAAATTTAAATAATAAGGAATTAAAATATTATAAGTTATAAATCTATTTATAAGATTAAAAATTTACAAAATAATAAATTTAAGTTTATCTATAAAATTAAAAATCTATTAAATAATTATTTTAAATCCATCTATAAAATTAAAAGTTTATTAAAAAATTATTTATAAATCCATCATAAACTTTACGGTTTATTAAAAAAAAAAAAATTGTTTATTTTTATGATAAAACCGCTTTGCTTTATTAAATCACAAAATTCTAAAAATTAAGTTTAAATTATTCTATTAATAGATTTAAGTCCATTTAAAATCTCGAAAAACCGTTTTACTCTACAGTTTAGAGTGGAGTGGTTGCGGATTAACCACTCCACAGTAACACACTAAATATTTTATTATCTAGAATTATTTTATGTAAAACTTTTGTAAATATGAATAGAATCTATACATTAAATAGAATATATTTATAAAATATAGACAATTATATAAGATGTAAATAATTTTATAAAATAAAAATAATTATATAAGATAGAAATGATTGTGTAAGATGGAAATAATTATATAAGATAGAAATGGCTATGTAGGATAGTAACTTTTGCATAAAATAGTAATCTCTATGTAAGATGATAACTTTTGTGTAGAATATAAGTTTTTCGTAGAATAAAACAGGTCCTATTTAGAAAATAAGTTTCTATTTTGTTTATCTTGTTTATCCTGCCATTAGATGGGCAGGATGGAGCGCGATAGAATTGTGTTTTTTTCCTTATGGAAATAAGAAGTATGTTTATTATATCAAAATATCTTTCCTAATTGGGTCAGTCAATATGGCTGGGTTGTGACAAAAATGTAATATATTTGAATATATATTTATTTTAAAAAAAATTAAAGAATTCTGAAGGCTATAGTAGCTGAGCAAAGTCATGTGACTGTGCCATGCCTGTGCTGTGCTTGGTAAAGTGATACCTCACATATATTACAATCTATTACCAGCAAAAGTTTTACACATTTGGGATCCAAACTACTATACCCTACATCTAAAACATAAATATACACTCTTGTAAACCTATAATACTTGCAATGAAATAGCTTCCATCTGATAGCGAGGCGCCAAACACCCATTTCCCCGAGAAATAAACAATATAAAATTCTCGAGGGGATATGATGCTAGATGCCACGCATGCTTTTGAACATCGCTTTTAGAAAACAACACAAACTGCGTGCCATTCTACGTCACAGGCTGGATGATTATATGGGAGCATCCGATTCCTGCACTAGAAAAGCGCAGACCAAAGGATTCCTGGTGTCACTGGGCTCCAGCGGAACGGCGTATGGCACCCGCTTCGTGTTTTGTCCCATATATCAAATGTTCGGATACCCCTCCGAATCAGTTGAGGTATGTAGAAATCGGATGCTAGTTGAGGCCGACTATTATTTTGGCGCAAAACCTGGCCCAAGTCACTACGTTATCATGCTGATGTCTCCAACTCATATAGGAGTTAATCCCGACAACCCCAGAAACGGCCAGGTTTTAGGCAAGTAGTGGTTGTAATAGGAAGCTGGGTCGATGGTTTCTCAGAAGACAATGTACTTGTGGGGGTATTAGTCAAGAGAGTTGATGTTATTGCTTGTGTACTTGTGGGTGATGAATCAATGCAGTCCCCAAACCAACCATATTTTGAACAAGTTGCTAGAGAAATAGAATTAGCTTTCACCTTAGTTTCATATCTGTGTAGTCTTAATAGTGGGACATACTCGAAGTTGTTGTTATGGATTCATTAGTCGTGGTTGTGATCGTGGTTTTCATCGTGGAAGTAACTGTAGTAGATGTTTCATCGAGGCAGCCGAACCACCCTGGGTTTTGGCAAGTCGTCGACCTGGTGGTCGTGGTTGTGGTTGATGTCTTCTTCGATGTAGTGGTGACGATGCTTTCGTTGTGGAACTTCCAGTTGAAACAATCTGTGCATTCTTCGTCCTCTGGAATACATTTCGGAACACTGTCGTACTTTGGCATGATGTCATCAATAACTGTCTTTATTCGATGCGAATTTCCATTAATACGCCAACCAAGGTCGTTGACAACATCATAAAGGCACAAGCTTCCCGTATGGCACTTTGTCTCCATCGCATAACCCCCGATTGAACAAAAGGAGGTAACGCCGTTACAAACACCCATGTAAATTGGGTCAGCGTTATTACCGAAGTGATAAACACCGTCTTGGCGGAGTTCCGACGGGGCTTTCGGTATACCCAACCTTCTCGCTGCTAGGGCTTCAGGTGGGGCTTCGAATGTAACCACCGGTAAGCCGTATGTCAGGCCTAGTAGGGAGGAGACTGCCCCACCCAGAGAGTGCCCTACAAGCCAAACCTGGGCGTCGGGGTAGAGACTGGTGATATTATAGTAGAGATTAAGTGCAGCTCGGTAATACCGGTTTTCCGCTTTGAGAGCGCTTGAGAGACACGGGTTGCTGCAGGAATATGTGCCTGTATAACAATCGCAAACTGTGTTCCAAAATGCGGAGACCCTTGCACAACAGCAGGAAAAGAAGAGGTTATCGTTAACTTTGTCGTTAGTCTTTGTTTCTTCCCCATAAAATATGGCGACTGAAGTTCCCTTGATGCTGATGATAACAGTAGAGTTTTTGTCGTCGAGGAAGACATGTCCACGCAGCCCGTCATTTTCCCACCCGAACCCAGCCGATTTGTTCCACGGAGTGCCGACATCCCTCCAGTCTTCGGTGGCAGGAATATGAACGTAGGCATTTGCGCTCATCTTGGCAAGGTTGAGTACTGTTTCATTATCCGTTATATCGGGGGCGGACTCTTGCTCAGTTGTCCAAGCGGAAAGTGGTGTGTCTAATTGGTATCCCCAATACCGTGCGGCAGCCAGCCGCCCTTCTACACTTTCTACCGATCTATCCCGAAGCCGAGAGATATCGATAAGGCGGGATTTGACCTGGAGACTTGGGTAGGGCGAATACTGTTCGTTTTCTACTCCCCAGATCAACTCGTCTCCAGTCACATCTAAACGTCGTAGGAGCTCGGGATACCTATTTGTCCACAGTCAAATGAGAGTGGATATCAGCAAATGGAATCATGGATGGTATGTAGGGGCGCCGGCGTACCTTTCCGCGCCGTGATGAAGGACATGGCGCAATTTCTGTGCCCCTATATCAGCGAGGTGACCGACGGAAACAAAGTACCTGGTAAACATACGAATGAACCTCCAATAGTACCCCGAAGCTTCACCCCATTTGGGAGGTCGACTATACCAGGTTTCTCTTCAGCTAAAACGATTTGGCCGGACCTCAGAGCCTGAACCGAGGATAATAGGGAGAGGGATATGATAAAAGTGCCTCTTAGGTACGGCTTCCCGCTGTCGTGGATGAACCTCATGAAGTACATGTTGGATTCTTAGGGTCAAATAAACACCGTCAGTTGTCGGGCTACGGTGGGAAAGGATTACTGTGTAATGAATATATAGGAGGTATGTACTTTAAACGGTTCCTAGGTCCAGGTATTAAATCTGACAAGTCGCCATATCAGCGGTCAAAGCATCGGCAGAGTGATCGCGATGGTTGTTTTTATGCAAAACTAGGTAAAGTCGTGAAGTTATATCAAGCTAAGCTGTTTATCAAGTAATGCTGGTATCTGAGGCGTAAGTATGTAGGTTGCTAGGGCCGGGTGCTCTGTCTTTGGGCAAACACCTGGTTGTCACGATGACGAATCTGGATTGTCGTCCCGTGGCACATGTATGACAACACGGAGATAGTAACATCCGCATCCGCATGAGCTCTAGTATCGATTTTCTTCGTCCAAAACACAAAGGCCAGTACCACTTAGCCTTCAGGTGATCTGAGCTTCCCAGTGGCTACTAAATAATACCTAAGTTACCTCGTAGGAAGTACTTAATTCCTGCGGCTTCTTACCGCATATTTCTTATCTTTTACGGACATTTTTATCCTAGCATAAATAGGCTATAGTCTGGACGGCCCGGAGGTTGGTCCTGCTTGTTAAACACAACTATTCTTAAGCTCTTTTATGCCACCAAACCACCAGCCTTTAAATGAGCATGGCATCTTCGCTTCAAGCACAACAATCCCTTGAGACGGGTAAGCTACTAGTTCCTCTATCTAGATGTCGAGTGATACAACCTATTTTATGTTGGCAAAGCGTACCCCCCTGATCAAATCACATGTGGCACCGACCTCGATATGCATACTTTCTTTTATTGGCCATTTTTGGGTTCCCAAAGAATGGGGGTATATGAATTAACATGGAACCAATGCACCCAGAAAGCACATCGCCCCGGCCAACTAAAACCCTTGGGTCCGTTCGGTCTTTCACTCGTCTTGAATCGCAGAGCCCACCTACTCGTTCGCGATCAGCCACCCTTAACTCAACCGTTGGCCCAGGAGTATCATCGTCGTTTGGCGCGTTTTCGGAATCGAATTTCACTTACGACTCAGTGGATTATGTCGAGAGCTCCCATCTTACGGGATTAGGGGACCCTGATGATCGTATGTGCGATGCTGTGGATGAATCTCTTCCCCAGTTGGAACTTCCGGTGGAAGTAATCGAAATGACGGATAGGTAATAATTGATATGAAGTCGTTTCATTTGTCGATCTGACCGAATTAGTTTTATAGAATCTCTATCGGCAAAAATCCACCCTGCACCGGTTTCTATCGATTTTCTAAGCACTATGTTTCAGGATTTCTATGAAACAATCACCACACCAATATCCGTGCATGTTTCTAAACTCTTTAGTTCACACGATTCACAAGCTTCTGACCAACTGTTGGTGTCGATGAGTGAGATCGCGCAGAGGAAAAAAGACAGGAAAAGAAGAGATACCCTCCAGGTTGCGCTGCAAGAGATGGTAGAGAAGAGAGTTACCGAAGCTGTCTTTGACAGGATATGGCGCCATTATGGAGCTGAAGATGAAGCAAGAGATGAAGCTTTGAGGAGCAAGACAATGGCACTAGCGGTCGTTGGGATCGGTTTAAAGGAACTGGGGCTTGAAGATAACATCAACGTAATGGACTTAAGGCCTGTTTGTGAAGGTGAAAACTGTAGTCTAGGCTACAAAATGTTCTATTTCCCTTTCCATATCACTAATCAGGATTTTATAGCGCTTCGGGATTTGAATACCACTAAATGTCCCCGCGACAAACTTCGTCTCCTGAAGAGAGCCCACAAGGCAATAGTTGGTTAGCTTTCTTCCATTTAAGCAGAATATTGAAATTGGTCCTTTATGACCATAAAAAGGTACCTACGATCAGATGACCACTAACTTTTGTATCAACAGATACCCTAACTAGTGTGGTCCCATCCACTTCGTCGTCAGCAGATCATATACTGCCGATATTGATATATTCTCTCATCATTTCACCCCCCAGTGTCCATATCGTTTCGAACCTCTTGTATATTCAAAGGTTTAGATACCACAGATCGATAGATGGTGAAGCTGCATACTGTCTAACAAACCTAGAAGCAGCTGTCTCTTTTTTAGAGACTGTGGACATGGGAACACTCGCTGCCGATGAATCGCGCGTGACAGCCTCTGTAGAATTGGAACCAGGCAGGATATCAAGTGCCTCGTTGCTTCCCTATGCTGAACATACAGGAAATAGGCCCCTTGCCGTAATTGCACCGGCCATCACTGATACGTCTCCGGCCAATGCTCCGCCCAGGTCTGAAACTAGAGCCCAGAAGGAAGCCCCGGTAGTCCCTTCGATGACTGGTGCAACCCGACGAATGACTTATCTCACCCCGGTAGAATTTGCAACATCAGCAGCTACAAGTGCGGTGAATACCGCTGACCAATCTTTGAAAACGATTGGCAACAGTTTAGAGAACTCTTATAGGTTCTTGTTTGGGAAGCTCTCTGATAAACGAACGGACCTTCCAAAAACTCTGGAAGATGTCCGAAAACTTGTTGGGACACCAGTCCAAGACTTGGAGCCTCCAAGAGATGCCGACATCTATCGCCATCCGTATTCCGAGGGTCTGAAAACAGTGGGCTCTCATAGTGGTGATGGTCTCGTCACTTCGATGAGGCAAGTCGAAACCTCCGATACTAGCAACAACACAAGGGAAGAAACGGTCAAAGTTCCACAAGATCATGAAATTATTACAGGCACGCCGCTCAGCATCATTGAACCTTCGACTAGTCAAGGAGCAGCATATACGCCTGTTGCAGAGAGTGTTCGGAACCTGTAAGCCGAACCCCGTAGAAAAAGTTTTCGCCCCCCCTCTACGAATATGAGGCCACACACCTAACAAACGCTTGTCGCTGCCTGTGGTTGACATCAACAGAGGGAGCCATCTAGGGAGATTCGCTGGCAACATTAACGTAATCCGGTCCTTTTCAAGAGGCCAAATGCCTAAAACGCCCCCGCCAGGTTCAAGTGGTACAGGCTTCGATTCCATAAATAGCTCATCCGGGACACCTCAAGATAAAACCGTGACAAAGATTGATCCTCCAATAGCAAGATTCCTGGATACAGAAGTGGCTGACTTGAGAATCAGCGACGTTGATTTGCTCCTTCAGGATTACCGGAGATTGGCTGCTGCCCTCAAAAGCGCGGGCGCATTTTGATAGCGAAGCTTGCTGATTGGTGTCTACATACTTACTTATGTATGTACGATTTTCATACCTGTGGCGAGCACGGATCCTCTCGGGTTCGTTGGATTGTAATATGTTTGCTTCCATCGAATGGGTTGTATTTTATCTCGAACCAATATATGTGCCAATTAGCCACACTATTCAGTTTTTTGTGTTGGGCAAGTTTTCACATGTTGTATTCTCGCCCTTGCTCCGAATTGCCTTCTAAGCCTCATGCCTAGAAGATGCTTCGTGTTTATGGGAAGTTCAGGAATCAATCGGGATATACGTGTTTGATTGTTACGATTCTATTCTACAACCCTTGGCAGTACGCCGACTCCGATGATTAGAAACCTACATGCTCAGAATCTGGTCGCTCCTTAATCTGTTTCGCAAATGCTGGATTATTTGATAACCCCCGAAGAGTTACAGTCCTTAAAGTTCTATCGCAAACGACGTTCGATCCCGAATAAAGAACATCCCGGCGATACGAAGAAAGACTCGAAGTACACCGCACCTTCAAGACGTGACGATGAGCTTAAGGCATCGATAAGGCTTAGTGGCAGGGTCTTTGTCGTGGGATCCATTGTTCTCACAATTGTTGATAGACTTCGACTTAGGCTTCATCGCTTAAGCAAACCTCGTTTTTGGTATGAGTATTTGACATCCAATTGTTCTTGTAGCTATTGACACGGCCCTGGTGATAGGAGCGGGCTAGGTGTAAGGATCCCATTGTCATTATCAATATTGCTACTTCTGCATCGGTTTCTGCATCAAGTCGTAGTTCGCCTTCAGGGAAAGCTGCGGCAGTCTCCGGGCGAGCCTTCACCCCATATTCTACGTTCTCTCAGAAATACCTTACTTTCGCCAATAACGCCATCCACCGCGGCTGCCCTTTCCGGAGCGGCATTAATTTCTATTCCATCCAAGAATGCGAGATTGACGATTTCAATTTATGTATTTACAAAAACCGTGGAGTACCTATCAAACGCGCTTCTTGTTTCGGACCGGGCGCCTTGGGTGAGTGGCAATCGAAAACTATCTACTTATAGGCGAACCATTAGGTTCTAGCTAACATGTATTTATCTCCGACAAAGTGGTTTGGAAGCTGGACTCTCTTCCCATTTGCCCTTGCCCAGCTGTTCCGGGGCCTCATCGACGGAGATGAGAGTATCCCCTTTGTAAGTTGTGATTCTCTAGACGAGTTCCATATGGGGACGTTTAACGTCGACTGAACTACGCCTTATAAAACCACCAAAACGCGAGGCGACTTTTGCTAATTTCACCTATTGGTGTTTAGATTTATCGAAAGGCCTTGATGAGTTTCCCTACGTCGTATATAGATCACGTTCAAGGCCACGCAATGGTCCCCCGGATGGCTGACGTTGCTCGCCTTCAGTTCCCGTAAGTAAGTCGCAACCTATCACGTGTCTATCGGGAAACTAATACCTTTCTTTCCCCCAGGACTTTCCAATCAACAGTTGTGTTCCCTCGAAAGGAACTAGCGAGCGATGGGATGAAAGCCGTGTTCCGGGAAGCCCACCCCGCGATCCGCCATCTTTCATGTGCCATATCGCATCCAAAATCAGTCTCCTGCGCCGGGGCATGGGCTTTATACTCTTTACGTCAGTTCCAGAAGAATGCTAGAGCGTTTTCTGTTTTTTACTCTATCTTGTTTTTGTCCAATTTTAGGTCCTTTCGGGGATCGATATTGACAGCTATCTCTGGGCTCATATACAAGACGATTCGGACTTCAAGTTTTACGACATTTGCAGTAGCTACGTCTTGGTCCGCGCTTTGTCTTTGCCAGAGGGTGCTCCCAAGAAGGCTTCTTGGACCTCAGATCTTTTATGTCTCAGGTTTCCTTGGTGGATTAACGGCTTTGGTTGACCGTACGCAAAGTCACATTTTGTTCCTCGACGCAACTCGAAGCGCTCTTCTATCATGGTGTAGGACAAAGAGGCGGCCTGGATATTTACGGAGAATACCGTCACCGGAAATTCTTCTTTTTATGGTGTCAATTGCAACCCTCAACATCCTATATGACCTCCAGCCGAAATCGATTACCAGTAAAGGGGCGAAGGAATTAATTGAGATACTAAGGGGTCCACGCCGGCCAGCGGAGGGGGCTTCGAGGGTGTCACCAGCCCGTCAACCTTGTGCAATAGCCATAAACGAAAGGGAATTGAAACCGGCTTAATGTCTAAAACTTGGGGGCTGGGAAGGCGGCCAGATAACCAACCTTGTGAACGGAAAGATTAGATACATGGATTCCGCACGGACCCAACGCTCAATAAATAAAACTTGTGAGGCCTGCGTCTTCTATTGCTTCACCACATCCATAATGTTTTGTAAGGTAGAACTCTAGAATTGAGAATGTCGTATTCACTTTGCTTTATCCAGACCTCATTTGTGCTGGTTAGCTTCCCAAAGACACTCGCACCTTTCCATACTAAAACTTGAGGGTCAAGCTCGCGCGGCGGGCTACTAATGGTAAGGTTTCCAAGGTTTCCCTTTTGTCGGATCAGCCTTTATTTGTCTAGTTAGCAACGACCTCCAAATATCAACAAGTCCGTTTTTTGAATCATACCTTTCTTCAAGCAAGTGATTGAGCCCCGCTGTAAGACTGCCACCGCCGACGAGAAGAATTCCGGAGAAGAAGTCTTTACTTCGCTTTTCATCACCTTTCGCCGCGTATTTTATGCTCTCCATTATTGCAAGATCCAAAGGCAGCATAGGGAGGGCTTCGATCTCCGGCTCTGAATCACCTGGGTCCGATCCACCGGCTTTGCTGTTACTATTCCCGATGATTGTTTGGTTGGCTCCCTCTGGTATATCTAATGCCTCTTCTGGCACGGGCGAGCCTCCGTGTGGTGTCTTTGGGGTACTTTCGAGTCCTCCTGCTGGCACCACCAAACTAGTGCTCGTGAGCCGATTGGATACCCCCAAAGCCGTGTCATCTGTCATTTCGATGTCCTCATTCATGGTTGTTGGTGCAGTTGCGGTAGCGGGGCGGTAGAGGGAGCTCTGTGCCAGAGATACGGGATCATTCGGGACATCATCATATAAGTCATAAGACCTCTCCCATAGTGATCTTCGCCCTCTAAGCTTATCGGTTATGTCCAAGATTGCAGGGTGGAATAGGCTGAATGGCGCTAGATATACTTCATCGTAGGTCTTAAAGCCGTACTTGATAGTTTCTTCCCCTGGCGCACGAACGTGAAAGTTGTGGAATTGAACAACAACATCTGCCTCGTTTAGAGTTGTATATTTAGCCTTAAGGTCTTCTGCAAGGAGATAATCGTAGCGACGCAGAAGATTGATGTCTGAGTACGGAAAAGAATTCGTAAGAATCATTTGTGTGAAAGTCGTTGTTACGTCGTCGCCACCAAACTTGAGATTCAACCTTGAATCTGGTATCACCATTCCTTCTTCAACACAGGATATTGAGGTTTTCTGGGCGCCGATGTCGACAATACAAGCGGATGAGAAACCGGCTCCGTATGTGGCGGCCACACTCTCCTGTTCCGGCCGTTAGTGCAATATAGAAAACTAGTATTGATAGAGCTGAGAATACCTGGAATAGGCAGACCTGGGCGAATCGGAACTCTCGAAGCAGCAAATCTAACATTTCCGTAACGTAAATCCTGTCGTATAGATCAGGTATTACGAGAACTGCTGACAGCACCTCATAATCCCCTGGCCCTATACCGAGCTCCCTCATGAAGCTTTCCCGCAGGATTACTGTCACATCTTCATGCCACCGTCTTTTTGATACGTAGTCGTGTTCATTGAAAACCCCATCTCGTAAGGGCCAGAAGAGCTTGTATCGCGGAAGGGAATTATCGGCGATGTGTAAAGCCTCATGCCCAATAAAATGCAAGAGACTGGTATCTACAGGCGTCCACTCTGCCCGGTATGGGTCATTGTGTTCTTTGATGCTTTCCGGAATGTACTTCTTGTTATGATTTATAACCCCTTCCCTAGAATTTGGTAAAACCCTACGCTTGTTTTGTCGCATCTGTGTTTTCAGCTCTTGTGATATCTCGTTGAACACAACTTGAAACGAAGACTCAACATAGGGAGGCTCTCTTTCAGCGAGCGAGGTAGATTTCCTGCTGCTCCCTCTTGTCCTTCTTTGGGGGGTACTGTCGCCAATATCCTCCGGGTCGTCCTTTGACTCATCCTCTGTCCGAAGTCGCTTGGGACGCGGATGAGGGTCTTCCTCCCACTCGGATTGTGCGTGCTGGCGGGCAATGACGTTTGGTATTGTTTTTGGAAGGGCGTCAGATGCACGACCAATCCGTAAATTACGGGATCCAGGGTGTATAATAATCACCCTTGAACCCCATACCCCCGGGTGTTCTTCATCCTCCTTTCCATCTCCGCCGACGCCCTCCTTTTCAGGCTCACCATCTATTATGAGGCCACGATCTTTAATCTCTTTTTCGGATCTGGGAGCTTCACTTCGCTGTCTCCAAACCAAAGCTTGGTCATCGCGTTTCAAGTAATCACTATCAACGCGTTAGCACCAATCACAACGACTGAACACGGTCGGGGGGGAGGGGGGAGGGAGAGAGAGTTATGCATACGTGTAGAAATTCTTTTGATTGATGGGATATACAACGGGCCACGAATGATTCTTTAGGTTGTTATCGGTCCTCGCGAGCCCTGGTCAAGGGCTGGATTAGCTCCCATTAAAACAATCCGGAAGAACGTTATTCATGTGCCATACCTTCATCCTTTTTGGATGGCTTATTCGTCTTTCTCGGCGGCATTCTTGGTGGAATTTGGGAGTTACAAGAGGTGGTTGGGACGAAGTACAGTTTAGAAACTTGGTAATTAGTTCGCCATGAAGCAAATGGCCAAGCCTGGTTACGAGACTGTGGCCAAGCGTTGTGGTTTAATACCTGAAAGTGATGAGTTGTAAGTTGAATTCTGAGGCAGGTGTAATTTGGGTTTAGGACTAGGCAATAGCTATAGCCAGGAGGCAGAATTCGTTGATGAACTTACAATGTACTTAACTAAGTAAGTACTTTATATCAACAGGTGTTACAAATTATAATATACGCATAGAATTACTTCAATAATTGCTTAGATTTACCCACAATCGCCTTCCGGATATGGCAAAAGCCGACTATGGCTATGGTTTGTTGGTACTGTCATTGTCAGGTAATCTAGATAGCACGCGGGTGAGGTTTGGAGAGCCAATGAGATATTTAGATATTTATATGAGGTACCAAAGGTTAATTCAAGCAATACGTCCAAGTTCATTCGTTCCAAAAGTATTTTATGAGCATGGAGTCGTCAACATCCTCGCACGAACTTGACACTATCGTCCTCAACTCTAGCCCGAGCCATATCTTTAGTAAGCTAATATCGCTGTTTAATATCTGGTGTCCCTGCTGTGCCCCGATCTGCCTTAGTATTGGCAGGCTGCTTTTGAATATATCGATATTAGGGTCCAGCCTTCTACCTATACCCTCAAGAAGCAATATGCTCACAACCACATTGATGAAGTCTCCCTCTAGACGAACATGATGCGAGCGTATCATCGACATAACCTCCGAGAGAATATCTGCAATTTTTATCTTCCCAAGCGTGAAAGTCTTATTCTTGACCCCAAGTACTAAATGTTGCATTCGAAGACAAAATATATCCTTGTCTCTCACGGAGCTGGGCTGGCGACATCGGCTCACCATCAGCTCACCCGCTCGGTACCCATCGAACTCGGCTACGGCGGTGAATAAATCTAGGAAATTCCGCCTATTTATGGGAGATAGCTCTGTAACCAGCCCGGTATCGATAAAGATGAGTTGGAGCTTGAAACCCTCATCATTTAGTTTAGAAAGCTCGTCCCGCCATTTGGCTGGGTTATCATTTAAGGGCCGGAGACGCGAAAGCACCTCCTCTGTTACCTGGAAGGGGCTCTCATTGCGCTTGCGCTCTTGCGCCTGCATTTCTCCCGTGGAATCTAGATGATGATGAGATGTTGTTGTTGAGAACGGGAGCGAGACTTGTGGGAAGGCAGGGGGTGGTGTTGGCCTGTAAAATCGTATTAAAATATTCCCAGGATGGAGATCTGCATGTGCAAAGTTATCGATCAAAAGCATATGGAGAAAAGCGTCCAGGCCCATGTCCGCTGCTTGCTTCTGGAAAACACCACCACCATTTTTCAAGAACGCTTCTAAGGGAATCCCCAAGGCGAATTCTTCCACCAGAACCTGCCGGGTTGAGAAGTTCATGTATGGCATCGGAAACGTAACTGTGTTTCTATTTTTGAAGTTATCTCGAAACCGAAGCAGGTTATTTGCTTCAATGCGAAGGTCAAGTTGCAAGCGCATCATTTCTCCAAATTTATCTACTTCGTCCGGCAAAGACAACCATTCGAGAGTCGGTAGAGAGTTAATTATATTCGCGAAAATCTTCATGATGCGAAGATCTCGATGGACAAGCTGTTCAACATAGGGGTGTAGCACTTTTATCGCAACCCAATCACTTGGAGCCTTAGAGGGCGTAGGTTTGACAAAAGTATCTAGCTTGTTGAGCAGCTCCTGGGCCGAGTGCCTTAATGATAAAGGGGTTGTCGACCTTGAGCTTTGAAGCGATGGTGAAAGATCCCGCCTTAGTTTGGCGCGATACACTTGAGCAATAGCACCCACCCCCAGTGGGGTTTCTTCAAATTCGAGAAAAAGTGTATCAAAAGAACGGCCGCTGAATGCTTCCTCGATTATTTCTTTTGTTTTTGCAAGGGAGTGAGCTGCAACATTTGAATGGAGGGTAGACATTATGAAACACATCTGCATAGGAAATATATCTGTCCTTGAGGCGGCCCATTGTCCTAACTGGGGGGCCCATGCATGTTAGTTTAAAGATATATACGGCAGCGAGTTTATGTTTTACTAACTTTGATAAACGTCGGACCAGCCATTTCCATAGATTTGACAAGATAGGAATACCACCAGAGGGTGCCGGCTCTTTCCCCATCTTGAAGAGGTAACCTAGGGCCTATCCATATTGCTGGCATAGTGATCATTACTGGAAGAAACAACAAAGCAAGGTGAAGAAACCGCAGCCCGGTAGCTACTGGCTCTAGAAAGTAAGTGTAGATGTAGTATCTAGCATAACTCAGCGTGCCCCATAGAGAGAGTCTGTCGCCCATCCTCTTGTGTTGTGTTTCTTCCTCTGCTTTTGCAAGCAGGCGTAGTTCTTGAGTCGGTGGTTCGGCATCCTCGGCCTCAACAGAGCTCGAGCTAGCCGGAGATAGAAAAAGGAGTGATAGGGATGTAAGGATAATTGAGGATGGGAGTGATGGATGGATTCTAGAACTAGCTGAAGGTCTGCGTTTTGGCAGCCTCCGTATAAATGGCATCCAACTTGGGTTTTTTAGAGTTGACCTGATACTAGGATTTATGATTGAATGGGGCCTTCCAGTCCACCACAATACTGGCGTCGATTGCTTCAAGGCATAAGTGCTTGTGGGTTGTGAGGTTCGGTGTAAGCATCGGGATACCACCTTGTATCCCGATGCCATTGCAAAGTCAGGTTCCTGGCTGGTTCGCGAAGTTCGAGCGGAGTGGAACCCGAGTTGTAATGGGCAGAAGAAATTAAGTGTGTAAGATTGGTTCAAAGGAGACCCCAGAATTAAGGAAACCAGAGGTTCTCAAGACCCAGACCGAAATGGTAATTGGGATTCATTGGCGATGATTGATTGATCTGAGAAACGATATTACTGATTGATCACGGAGACGTGACTCTCAAAGCTGGCGTTTGAGAGAGGATATCAAGTACATACCTTATACATAATAGGTACCGGTCATACCTAACAGGCACAGTGACGTTCCGGTCTTTGCTAATTCCGACTACGCTGTATTGCATTGAGGTCCGATTGTATGCATTCGTGTAATAGGTGCCTGCTTCTGTATGCCTGCGCTGGATTGGGCCTTAGCCGAGGCTTTGGCGTCAAGCACACCAAGATGCTGCCAATTAATATTATTTCCATATATACTTACTAAGTACTTACCTACTAACTCAGTACCTACCTCTAAGTACCTACCTAACGTGCATACATGTATCATCACACCGCAAAAGACCACATGCTTGCTTCTGCATCTCCTCTGGTAAACACAGTGAAGCCTCTAACAGCTCCATGAAATCCGTCCGGACAGTATTTCGCATCGTTCCTGCACTCAGGAGTCTTGCGTTTTCGGGGGTCCTTCTAGAACATACGACATATACGACTACAGAATTCGGTGTTTGGCCAAGGCTCAGAGCCAACGGCCTTGCGACACAAGCGTTCCCCCTCACGGGCTTTTATCAGCGTATATATACCTACCTACATACCTAACTACTTACCTAACTACCCTGGTGGCTCCTGACTTATGCGGTTGGTCCGTTTTACTTATGTTTGTAACAACGTTTTTTGCGTTCCTTTTCTCTTATAGTTTTGCTCGAGCACCCACAAACGCCATCGGATCATCCTGCGTACTATCCGCCCAGTGGTAGAGGTCATCATATACAGAAAGCAGCCTCAGATCTGACACCACAAGTCGGCCAAGAGAACTATCCGACCCGTGCTCAACTTGTATTTGGAAGCCGTCTCGTGGGGCCTCTGCGTGTGCGCACCCATAATGCGGATGATAAAGCGCAGATAATAGCAGGTGTTTCAGTACCGCCAAAACCCAAAGAGCCAGACAACTGTTGTATGAGTGGCTGCGTGAACTGTGGTACGTATGCTACCGGACATTTGCGATTTTTAAAAACCAAAGCTTGAAAAAAAAAGTATAAGCCCGAAACCTAATGCCATTACGTCTTTCGCAGTTTGGGATGTCTTTCGCGAGGATCTTGAAGAATGGGCGGCTGCCAATACCCGGGCGCAAAAGGCCCTTAAACGCCAATCTGGAGGTGTTTTGCTTTCGATGGTACCTGGGGGTAGGGCTGCCAGTTTGGGAAGCGTCGTGAACGGAGAGTTTCACAAAGATAACAATCAGAGTGAAGGTCGGGACGTCATCGCTGGACCGAGTCTGTGGGAGGGTTTAGATGATATTCCGATTGGTATACGAGTCTTTATGGATACTGAGAAGGCTATCAAGTCTAGGAATTCTCAAAAGAGCAAAGCTTCAAGTGCCTTTCATGTCGGTGAGTAGGTAAAAATAGCCTTACAACAACAATAACAACAACAACCGCGGCCAAAGTTTTCCAACTCGATTCGTCGCGATAGTTCCTAAAAAAAAAGACTGAGTGTACTGCGAATATCAAGCTTCTTAATCTACATCTACCCCCTTCGCTCTTAGTTCTTTTTTCGCTTGATCGATCTCCTAATTCCAAGTTAGTATCAATATGGTGCTGTTAGAGGGGTTCAAGGAGCGTTAGTTACTAGTATCAATTCCCTGTAAGCGTTCTCCTTGTCTTTGAAAGTTAAGATTCCCCATCCGAGGGTGAACAGTAGGTATGCCCCGAAGGACACGAGTAACCAAAATGGAAACTATATGATATAATTTTGTCAGGTATTGAAATAGGAGCCAAGGTGACTATGGCAAACCCACCACTGGAATAATTTGTTCTTGGATAACCGGCGGGAACGGGATCAACTGCAAGTAGCAGGCAAGATACAGCTGGTGGATGGTCAGCTAAGGAGAACCAAGGGTAGAAGGTTTGGATGTCAATAGTGGGAACAAACCGATGAGAACAACAAGCCCCCCGAAACCGTCTGCTGGGCGCGGGTCATGGCTGCCGAGTAGAATTGCGATAATATAAATTGCCGGGCTAGGTGGGATGCTGTAATCAATGATTACAGTATGTACTCAAGTTAAGTGATATTGTATCGTAATGTCGTATGCGATTGGAGAAACTTGCTGCATTGAGTGTATGGATTTTGGTCCAAAAGGATGCTCGTGTCCTTTGCGCGCGAATTCCACCACGTATCACCCAAACAACACAATATTCTGAGCCTTGGCACCTGTGATTTCATTTGCATTTTTGAATTTGTCGGGATTGCCAGGTGCTTCAGGCTATGTAAGTACTACAACCGCCACGTCGTCGATTATCACTATTCACCGGTCTCGAATATTTGCAAATGTATCCGAACCAAAAGCAGCACGATTCATAACTAATCGTTGACATAATGACGGGCTCTCTAACGGCCAGCATTCTGCCTCAGTTAGCGGAAGCGCTCTCCGGTTCTCAAACTTTGGAAGAAGGATTGATTCTGAAGTTAGCTTCAACCATCCGAGGAGACGCTTGCAATGAAGACACTATGCGGCAGGTTCTAGAAATGCTTGCCGACGCCGCCCGCCAGGGTTAATATCCCGCACTGGCCATCTCTTTTAGGTTTCGGTTTGCTGAGGGCGAGATATTTAGTTGAGTGGCGAGACATATTTGGGCAGGCGGGGCTGCTTGCTACTTGCTCACACAGTCTTCATCCAGAAGAACCTGAAAATACCTTAAAGCAGAAATTAAGGTTGATAGGAAACTGCTGCGCAGACAATGGTTGTTAATCCCACTACAAATGAATGCCAATAAATAGCTGACCCCCCCCCAGATTCGAATCGCGACATCGTCATTGAAACCGAATGTTACGAGAAGCTGACCTGCGTCACCGCCGCAGCGTTGCCACTACAGCCTTTAGTGATGGTCGTGATATTTAACTTCATGAATGAATATGGTATATTATTTCTGCTGAGATCGCGCGAACAAACCAGTGCTGGCTTCTAACACCTACTTGACTTTAGAACCTGCCCAAAGGCATGCGTTTAAGCATGGCTTAGTGGATCTCGTGACCAAAATACTCCACGAAGAAGATAAAAAACAGCTTCTTGTCATAGAGTATGCCCTCCGGTGCCTAGAACTGGTTCTCCAATCAGGTTTGTACTCTCCGTTAACTTCTAAGCGTGGTCTACCCCCTTGGATTAATCGGTTCGGGGTTTGCATTTAGCTAACGGATGTATCTTTTAGATATACCTCTTGGTGACAAAGCTAGCGGGCTTATTACTTTGCTACTTGACTGGGCGACCTATCCAACCATCCAGTTTGATATTTTCTACATCATCTTAAGCTGTCTGCTTGCATTGCACAAAGAAGAGTATACCGAGGCATTCAACTCGGATCCCAGCCCAATTTTAAATTACATCAAGTTGATGGCGAGATTGCAATATTGGGAGGATCAGTTATCTAATAATCCGGAGCTCCCGGATGAGATCGATAAAGAAGACGTGACACGACTTATTCGCAGTTCCCGAAGCTCCACCATTACCACCGTATCCGAAATATCTGCGTCCGAATCGTTTCAGGATCAATTCCCTGCCGGATCAGCATTTTTAAATTCAATAGTTCAGTTGCTTGCTTCGAGTGACTCAAACCTTCTGACATGCGCAGCCTTGATCCTAGGCAACATGGCAAGAGACGCTGAAACCTGCAATGTGCTGGTACGCGAATATCAGCCACACCTATCTCTGGTGAACGTTCTGAAGGAACAAACCCAGATTGGCGTGCTACATGCAGTAGGTGGTGCTCTAAAAAATCTCGTCATTGGTTCCCCAGCTATCCGGGAGTCAGTCATTCAGGCAGGGATTCTTCAATGCTGCCATAAATTTTATCTTGCTTCCGTGATGGTGGAAGTACAACATATGGGGCTTAGTTTGATTCGAATATTGGTAGCCGCATCACGTTCGTATCTAGTCTTCCCACATTGGTTTCCGCTACTAACTTTCGTTTGCGTTTCTTACCTTAGCTGGAAATGCGGAATGTCTGTTTCTACCGCTTGAATACGACGCTAGCTTATCTGCGATAGAACATATACTTCAATTATACACCAAAAATACAGAAGTCCCAATCAGGATGGAGATTGGTCGAATAGTAGTATCGATTTTAAGGGAAGCGGCAAAGCTGCCCTCTGCTCACCCGACTAGGATTTCCCTTCAACACAAAATTAGTGATATGTCTCCTCTCATTCTCGAGCCGGTGATTGATATGTTAATCCAAGACAAATGGCCAGTGATAGCTTCCGAGGGCTGGTTTGCACTGGCTTTGTGTGTTCAAACTCCGAGAGGGGCGAGCGCTGTAGCGGATCTTACACTCCCGGAGAGATTTTTCCAAGTCCTTAGACAAGCCATCTATCAAAAGAGTGACAGATCAAATTTCCCAGAGCTCACGCCGCCAGAAAAATCACGCCCAGGTCCTGAGCGTCTCGATTCAAATGCAAGCATGCAATCTCAGAAAGACAGGGAAAATGTGTTCATTTTTCTATCAGGATTCCTCAAGCATAATGTGAGTCTAAGATCTGGCCAAATGCCCCCGCCTTTCTAACCCATCAGCAGACATTTGAAGCACCACGAAATTATACAACACTGTTTCAGCAGTTCCTCGACGGCCAGGAAGTCACTGATGCTTTAATCAAAGAGACATTGGGCGTAAATTAAGAGCTCGCTTGTAGCTTATATATGTCTAAATTTAGTTGGATAAATCTTAGGGCAGTTTCCATGAGTGTACACAACTACCGCGCCCGAAGGAAAAATTTAGTTTGGAGTGCTGAGGAAATTGAGTGGGCATCTGGCTACGGCTAGGCGAACGTAAAAATGCATCAAGGGGGTTGTCTTCTCCGTATCAGCGTTAGCCGGTGAGCGGTCAGTTACGGAGACAAGGTGGGTGGGCTGATTTGTGTATAGTTTAGAAGTTACTACGACAAAGAAGTGTCCAGGAAATGAAGCCTCGTGGCGACCATGCAGGAGTGTTAGTGTAACATACATTGAGGGCCCTGGCCCTCGAGAGTTGTCTAGAAATGTAGAGGGAAGCCTACCTAAAAAGGTAGAACAAAGAAACAGATATACGTGAGCTTTATACATCTGTTGAGACAAAAGAGAGGATGTGTAATTTGCCGTAAGGGTATGGCAAGCAGTGAGGTGAAGTGATGAGGGCGTCGGGATCCGTTTGTTAGTCAAGAACACAAAAAGAATATTAAAGAAACCCATTGACACGTAATGCGAGATAAACCTGCGAGCGGAAATAAAGCTGAAAAAAAAATAAAAATAAGGCATTGTAAAAACGGGAAAAACTAAAAGGTCACACCAGCTTTATTTCTTGCTGGCAGCCTCCGCCTCCGCCTTTGCCTTGGCACGCTTTTCTCGGGCACCGACGTACTTGGCATCACTCCTGGCCAGTCTGAGTTTCCTGTAAGCGCTCGTGTCCTTCTCCTCTGAAGTAATGCTACGTTCCTTAATAGCTTTGTCGACCCCAGTGATTGGGAATAATGCCGAAGTTGCTTGCACCTTCGCGCTACGAGCTGCAGCTACATCCTCCTTAGTTGCATCGCCCTTCTTCGGTCGCCCAATGTGTCGTGGGAAAAGGATAAGCTTATCCTTGTATCCCTTGAGCCTCTCGACATTGACAGCAAGTCCTTCCTCCGAGCGATTTTGACGTCGGTGATCGACGGGAATACCAATAGTCAAAGCAAGTTTTCGTGGGATAGCGGCAGCCTGCGAGTTCCCGTTTTTTTTAAACAGTTAACAATCAGTCTATTAGGGTATTGGGGCCTGGTGCCTACCTTGAGCTCTTCAAGGGTGAACCCGCGGCCTGGGCGAACTCGACGGTTATATTTGACGGTTGGGCATCGAACGATTGGTCTTAACTTGTCAACTGGGCGCGGAGCAACGGCGGCAGCTTTGGACAGGCGGGCCTGTCGTCGACGAAGTTTGCGTCCAGGCTGTTGAGAATTTCAGTATGCGAATTTCCCTAGGCTCATTTAGATATGCAAAGTTAAGTACCCACCTGGTCGAAGTGAACTCTGACACGTTCCTGCCAATGCTTTCGGAAATGGTTATTAGGAAGTTGTTGATTGTCTGGGTAATATTGTTAGCCAGTATTTCGTTTAGTATATTTTTATATTTTATCCTTCTCGAGAATGCCGGTTGATCGAGTATCCTTGTGGAACGATGGGACGTACGCTTGATGGTCATTTTGGGGGAATAGAAGATTCACTTCTGAGGTTATAACAGAGCGTAAGTATGGTCGGGCGGTAGAGGTTCTGGGAACTCGATAATAAAGGTCGGTGGTGCCGAGTTTTGTGCCTATGTCGACGCTACACAAAGAGGATCTTGATGTTGAATGTGAGGAGGTTTGTGGTTTGGTGGTTGAGTTTAGGGCCAGGCAAAAAAAAAAAAAAGGCCAAAAAAAGAAAAGAAAAGACAAGAAACACCAAAAAACACCCGCCAAAGGAATAAAAACCACACACACACGCACACACACACTTAAACGGTGGTGGAAAGGACAAAGGGCAAATCTAAAACGACGAAAGCAACAGCTCAGAAATTTCCTGAACCAAGCACAGCTGGCAACTATGAGCCCAGCTGGATAGTAATTAAGATTGTTGATGAGGCTATTAGAGCGTACGATACTGGAGCCAATTCTAACTATTGGGCGATATCCTCACATCAATATCAAATAATCGGGAGTTGTCTATGCGGTTCCGGAAAAGCAGTCACAGTTCCTTGGTATGGATACAAACAATATTTCAGTCACGTGATACGAACTCTCTCTCTCTGTGTCGTGTATGTGTAATGACCTAGTTAGGTCCCGAGGTATTGAAGTAGTACGGGTACTATTGCTGACTACTTATAGTACTTAAGTAGTACTTATTAGGTACTTGCTTAAGCAATAGGTAAGTGCCTAGTATTCTTTGAGTCAGCAGCCATTTACTGCCAATACTTTACTTTACTTTATACCTTATATACTTAGGTAAGTAGTACATAACAGACATATATCATACCTAAGTACCTAGTACATATATCTGTGTTTACAAAAAGGATAGAGCCCATTCCAATAAGAAGACTTATACTAGCTGCGTAAGTGAACATTGTTGACATTGTTTTACTATTTTCGAATAACTAGGATTTAGCGATATAAGACTAGGGTTTAGCTAGTCTTCCGAGCTCACAGAACCAAGCCTCGTGTTCTGGCAAGTTGTGTATATAGAGAGATATCAAGAAAACAGAGAAACTACGTTAGACGGTCACCACAAATTTATTCTGAAGGACCTGAAACTACACTTCCCATAATTATGGCAATACTCTCAGTAACCTCATACTGTGCACTAATAACAATATTCACAAATACTGTCTTAGCTTCGTAGCAGTCATCTAACGCTGAGGCGACATACATACAAGTCGTTTCCTGAGGGTTTCCCAGCAGCTACAGCTTTGAAGGCCTGCATTTTTGATTGCTCACTGCCCCTCGTGGACAGTCTGCACAAGCCAATCCATCCCCTCGTTAATACCTATCAGAGAACTATCAGCTAGGCCTAGTCTCGATGTGTTTACAGACACAGATCTTACCCAAGTTTGTAACAGCGCTACATGCGACAATGCTCCAACTTCGGTCTTTTAGCTTCGGGAGTTCCAAAATTGTGGAGATTTCGCCAGCGCCTAGAGCCCCAGGCTGGTCTTGCTTGTTGGCAAAGACCAAAAGTGCTGCTTCCCTCAGCTCCTCTTCGTTTAGCATAGCCTGAAGCTCTTCACTAGCTGTCGAGAGTCGGTCTTTATCCGTGGCATCGACAACAAATATAACGGCCGCAGTATTTGCGTAATAGCACCTCCAATACCTAAAAATGAGTGATCCCGTCGTCAGCAGTGGTGCGCACATCGCCAACTAGGAGCAGTGCTCCCCTTTCCTGGGGGAACTGACGGTCGGATGCTCGTCTGCCCGCCTAATAGTATCTATTTAGCTATTTGCATGCATTTGAGCAGAGACAACCGTAGATTACATACCCAGATCCTGATTTAGAGATTTTGCCAGTTAGCAACGAACTCTAAGTCTTTCAATATCGTACGCAAACCTTTACTCAAATACGCACCCAGACATTGAAGTTAAGATTCTTATATGTGACGCTTTCAACGTTGAATCCAATGGTAGGGACGGTCGTCACAACTTCGCCGATCTGTTGATTGTTAGCGTTTACCACCGCGAGTATACTGTGCGGAAATTCCACTTGAAGGATGGAGACCGGGCTAGCCTATAACCTTCAATCTGTACAATAAAGTAGTCTTGCCAGCATTATCCTATAATCGATAATGATGACGATGTTAAAACAAGTTTCTAATGTCGAAGGACGATATTTGCGACATGATAGGTTAATACGTACCAGCCCAAGAATCAAAATCCTAACTTCTTTCTTGCCCCACCCTGCCAAAGCAGATAGACGTGAAAGCCACCCGCCCATTTCTAAAATAGCGGAGAGTTGATACTCGGATCCTCAATCTTTGAGGTCGGAATCAACTATGCGATGCACGTGTAGCAACCAGACTAAATAAAGAAGATTATAGCCTGCCTTTAGAAAAGTGTTTTTGATCGGTTGATTTCGGATAGGAGATGAACCTTGGGATCTCGACAAATTCTTCTTGGCGAACTTTTGGAGATACCGAGGCGGGCCTACTATCGATATCTCGTGTTGAACGGAGGGGTTAGGCCCCGGATTTTATAGGTTAGCAAGAAGGGCGGTAAACTAAATCATACGTGGATTACTTACACTATGGCAATATTTCGCTTGTTGTCACAGGGCCAGCGATGCTACGATATCCTGCAGGAGTGGCTGTATCCTGGAGGTGAGTACAGGTGGTAAGTATGGGGGATCAAGCGCGATCCCGTGAAGCCAGCTGGAAGTGCAGGTGCTTCTTGCTCCCTGGTTACCGACGACGTATGGTAGGTAGGGGTCTCGCGTGTAGCCATGTCTTGGCAGTCGTGACACCCGTTAGTCTGCCAAGCCAATTGAATGTTGCTTCTCTATTCTTCTTTGAGGAAATTTCGTAACAAGAAATTCGAGTTTTCTTCGTCCCATCAATTTGATTCCACAAGCGACAACCAGACCGTCCGGACCTCCCGACCTCAATACTTCCTAATCTATTTTTTTTAGGTTGCCAACTACGAAGGCATAGCTACCATCCTAGGGGCCGACTGGAGCGATTTTTCTTTCCTTCTCGAGTCCTCTCCCTCCAAACCCCCCAGCGACACTTCGACTCAAGGATATGCGGGAAAAGATTCTACGGCTCTAGAATAACCCTAGTGCAGTGCCAGCTCTGATTCTTTAACGAAGTACAGTGGCTAAGGGGCATCACAATATATTCCTGTGATGCAGGGCTCCTTCCTATCCGTTAGTCCCAATACCACTCGTCATAGACGGAAGGAAGAAAGAAGAAGGCGCTTACACCTTGTATCTGACTAGTCCCTTGGGCGAAGAGCATCCCCATCATACCATCGACTACAACTCCGGATCGTTGCCCGCAGCAGCCTACACAGAAGTCTAAACTCTGTAGCTGCGACTCCATACTCATTATGTCCTTCCTATTCCACCCAATCGGAACTACCCCTCGGCGCCCGCGCCTCAAATAACATGTTCTTTTCATCCACCCATCGCTCGGGAGGAAAGGGAAAGCCACGTGCTGCGCCATCACCTTCTTCTATCCCTCCCACTAAGCCGACTTCGAGGCAAATTGCTTCTGGAAAAAAGGGCAATTTTGCGAAGCTGAAGGCCAATGCAAAAAAAGGCATAGGCAGCTCAAGTTCACGCCATACACCCCAACATGATCACTCTAATAAATCGACAAAAAATAAAAATAAAGCGGATCAACAACTACCACACGATCTTCATCTATATCGAACGAAAGCTGATCTACTCTCCGAGTTCAGAATCCCAGCCAATGGAGAATACTCCCGCATGCGTGCCTCACCCCTGATCCTTCTTCTAGATACTGGCAGGTTCACTAAAGTCTCGATTTTCGGAAGCAGTTCCAGAACATCAAGGGGAAATGTCGTCCACCACGTTCGAGCAACAGGAAAAATGCAAATTGAAGATGCTCCAACCAGTTTTGTAGGATACGGAGCAGCTGAAACACAGGTGATATATTCTCTAGCTACCCATTCCTTCCTGCATAGTGACCCACGGTGCCAATTGCTAATACTAATTTTGCTCAGTCGGCTGCTCAAAGTGTTGCTTGGTTGCATATTGCTTGTCAAATCCACCAGCAGATCGGCCCAGAACAAGTTATGGGAACTACGTATGACAAAGGCGAGATTACTTCCGAGGTTTTGAAGAAGGAAAAGGACTCCAAACTTGAAGTTTACGAATACTGTGCGGCATACAATGGGACTCCTGAATTTCACTACAGGCGGGTACCCCGGAATAGACAACACGAAATAATGTTAAATTTCCCGCAACAGAATATCAAAATTGTGGTACGGCACCGCGATGCTGTATTGGGGGATACTATTGCCTGTTTATTGTTCAAAAAGCAAGCTGAACAATGGCATGCTCAAAACTCTGAGTCGAATCTTCAGGTCAAGAATGTTCTTTCTCTCAATTCTTCTAATGCTCGGCAGTTCCTCGATATTTGCAAACAACAAGGGAAGATTACAAAATACGATTGTATTATCCCGACCGAAAAGCTTTTACGGGTCCCGGGGATGCACTCCCTTCAGGCACTGATCGATGGTGAACCGCTTGGGCAAGTAGTTCACGGTGCTTCTAAAAAGGCTACCGAAACACTTGCTTACTTCGTTGCTGCCCTGAAGTTACGAGAGGTACATCCGGAGATATTTGTAAACTTCATCGAAGCACTGCGGGCTGGCAAAGGTGAAGTATTGAAGCCTCTATCACCAATATGGTTTCGGTCTCGGTGGGACTATTTACAACCGATGGTGGATACGGTTAATATGGTTCGAAGAATTGGGATACCTCGCGAATATTCTGACTTGACTTCTCGGGAAAATGATAACGCAACGAAGAGCCGGAGTTTTGGCTGGTCGCCCCCGAGCAACCACGCAGTAAAAATGAGAAGCCAAGAATTATTGGATGAGTATCTTGCCTACAACGCCGACCAGAGTCTCGAAGAATTGAGAACGAAACGGGCGGACTTACCAATGAATCAACACGCTGCCCAAGTTCTGGGTATTGTCAAAAACAATCCTGTTAGCATTATTGTGGGAGCGACTGGAAGTGGAAAAACCAGTAAGAAGAGCATATAGCCTACCCTTGGTTACAACCCAACTGTTTTAAACATTCTTTCCCTGTTTTCTCCCTGCGCCAGCCGAAACTAGCTGGAACTGGCTGACATGAATTTTTAGCCCAGGTACCCCAGATCCTGCTTGAAGATGCGGTCAAAGGCGGTGAAGGGGCCTTATGTAATATCATTTGTACACAGCCACGTAGGATTGCAGCTACATCGGTAGCTCAACGTGTCGCAGAAGAAAGAAACGAGCCTCTTCGCAAAACGATCGGATACCACGTCCGGTTTGATTCTAAAGTTGCGGCACCAAACGGGAGTATAAACTTCTGTACGACTGGAATACTTCTCCAACAGCTTCGCTCAAATGCTGAAGTTGCCTTGAGGGGGGTTTCGCACATCTTGATTGATGAGGTACACGAAAGAGATATACAGATTGATTTTTTGATGGTCCTCCTAAAACGGGTAATGCGCCAGCGAGAGCAGCAGGGTCTCTCTCCAATTAAAGTGGTCTTGATGAGCGCCACGATGAATACAGAGCTTTTTGCTGGGTATTTTGCTAAAATGCAAGAGAACGGGCGATTAAAAGATTGTCCGTCCTTGTCCGTACCCGGTCGAACCTTTCCAGTCGCTGAATATTTCCTTGACGAAGTCCAATCAATGCTCGCTGCTCAATATTCTGCTAGCGATCTAAAACTTCTTCGGGACCCCGACACTCGAGATTATCTTGAATTGGAATCTAAATATAGGGCGAAGGTGTCTCCACTTCAACTGACACAAGCGTCTCGAAATATCTCTATGCCCGAAGACGACTCTTTTATTGATTGGAAACGTAAAGCGATTGTCGGGGATGATGGCGAAGTAATGGTTTCGAATGAAAAGGAGGATGGGTTGACACCTTGCGGTCTTATCGCAATTGTGATAGCCCATCTGGCGAAAACAACTGACGCCGGTGATATTCTGGTCTTTCTTCCTGGGTTGGCGGAGATTAAACTCGTAGATGAGATGCTTCGACTTAGTGCACCCCTCGGGGTTGATTTTCAAAACTCTGATACTTACCGGATAGACATATTGCACTCGTCGCTTCCCCAACAACAAATGGATGTTTTCCATGCTAATGCCGCGGGAAAGAGGAAAGTGATATTATCAACGAACATAGCAGAAACATCGGTTACCATCCCCGAGGTGAGATATGTCGTGGATAGCGGAAAGCTCCGTGAAAAGAGGTTCGAACAGACGTCAAGGATTACCAAACTCCAATGTACATGGATTAGCAAGTCGAATTCAAAACAACGTGCGGGAAGAGCTGGCCGGGTTCGCAACGGCAATTATTATGCACTTTTTACGAAGGAGAGGTTTACTGAGTTCCGACCATCCAGTCTCCCTGAAATTCTCCGATCCGACCTCCAAGAGATATGCTTAGACATCCGGGCGCAGGGGTTCAAGGATCCAATCGCGCAATTTCTTTCTGAAGCAATAGAGCCCCCCTCGTCTGCTTCTATAGAGGCTGCCCTAAGCCAGCTGAGAGGGCTTGGAGCTCTTGAGAAGGATGAGACATTAACGAACCTTGGAAAGGTTTTAGCTACAATGTAAGTGAATCCACCTATCTAGAGAAGGTTCCTGTTCTTGATGCTAATAGGGGTTAAACTGAAAAGGCCCGTCGAGCCGGCTTTAGGGAAAATGATTTTGCTTGGTGTCATCTTCAAATGCCTCGATCCAATGATAATTCTGGGCGCGGCAAGTGGTAGTCGTGAACTCTTCGTTTCACCAATGGAAAGAAAGAGGGAAGCACAGGCAATTAAAAAAACCTTCGCGAAAGGTACAGGGAGTGACCATATGGCAATTATCAATGCTTTCCGCGAGTGGAGAACACGCCGTGATAACGAAAGCATGTTTGCAACTTCAAGGTTCACTGAGGAGAACTTCCTTCATCGAGGTGCACTTCGCGTTATTGATCAGACGGCGAACCAGATAGAAGAAATCCTTGTCACTGAAGGTATTATTCCTTATTTAAAAAAAAACCAACGCTTTAAAGGAGAGTATGGTCATCCCCGATTAAACGAAAATTCTGCATCAATACCGCTCATAAAAGCGCTGTCTTTGGCTGGCACATACCCCAACGTTGGCGTTGCCTTGGGTGGTCTTGGATTTAGGACGATGGAAGAGAATTTTGTTATGATTCACCCTGGCTCAACGAACTACTCTGGCAGAGGCCAAGTTCAAGGCCCACCGAGGGACACTATTGTATCGTTTGGAACAAAAGCGAGATCTAGCGATGGGAAGTCAACATACATGCGCGATGTCACACAAAATACTGTGTTAAATGCCATGCTCTTTGGGGGGAAGCCCACTCAACAAACAAATATGCTCCTCTTCGACGGCTGGATTCCCGTGTCTATTAGTGATGAGCGTGTCTTGAAGGTCGTTCTGCAGTTTAGACTAGTTCTTGACAAGGTATGTTTAATTCAGGAAAATAGTGTCATGTCCATACTAACATGGCTAAAAAAACATAGGTTTTGAACTACGTGTTCCAAAATGTTTCCGTCCGCAAGTCGAACAATGAAGCAGCAAAAGCTGATGAGAAGCTTCGTGACGTTGTGGCTAGTGGCGTGTTGGAGGCGTTGGAGAAATACTCTGAAGTTCATCCTTTGGGGCCCATCGTATCCAGCCGGAATACTAGAAGCAACGTGACCATCCGACCTCAGCAATCCATGGCTGTCCCTGGCCAGCGCTCATTTTTGCGCTCTAGGTAAGCCGGGGTTCCAACGGTTTACTGGGGTATGTATCGTGGCTAGTGCCACTAATAGTGGTGGCTCTCCGCGCCGGCCGGATTGATAGCACATCTTCCAATTTTGGGGCATATAAAGTCTCGACCCTCCACCTCGGAATGCATTATTCCTAATATGCTTACTGATTCTATATCATTTTGGGGGGTATTCTACTGTATATAAATAAGTATTCGATTAGCTAGACCATGGCATTCGGTGGGCCGAAGTGCTTTGTATATAGAGACCTTTTTGGGAATAACTTTGGTTACGCTCCTAATTTGTGGGCACTTTTTGTTTACATGTGACCCATGCAACATCAACTTCCTCCTCTTTGAAGCTTTATAACTCTCACCTGCACAACAACATATCAAACTAAGCGATGCGCTATTATTCCGACATACCTAAAGACCAAAGCAACAGGCAATCCCAATACCCCTAATTGAACGATGAGCCCGGACAACCAGACGACGGATAATTCGCGACAAGGCGTTGAAGCTTTGAATTCAAAGAATGACCGAGACGGGTTGACGGCAGCTTCCTTTGCAGAATATTCTTCAAAACGGGACCGACAACCGTTTCAATTTATGAATTCACCTGCGAAACGTACAAAAATTTCTAGCCTGTCTGGACATGTTAGCCCACCGCTCTCTAGAGTAAAGAGTCAAAACCGACTAGTAGACAACGAGTTTGATCCATTTCGTAACACTCAATTGTTGGATGCTAGCAACGGGTTGCCACGGAAGAATTATATTAAGGACAGCGATAGAGGGAATAGCCTTCGTAGAACGGTGCGACTTGCTGCTGGAATAGATGCTGTGACAGAAGCTGCAGCAGAAAATTTGACAATATCTGACCGACATGAGGACTCTACCAACCCGAGTCATCTGCATATGACGAATAAAGGCATACGATTGTCGAAGGCACCACCCTTCCCGATTGGATTTGAAGATACCGATGAGTCCCCCTTACCGCCGACTGTGAAGCAAGGACATGCATCTCCCGATACCATCAAGAGAGGACTCGAAGAAATATACAGCAGTGGAAAACGAAAGGCGCATCATGAGGGAATTGATTTTGGGAGCACACCCGAGTCCCCCACACGGAAACTACGTCTGAACAGCTCAAGGGACCTTACGGATCATTATTATCCTGCCTTATACACAAGTATCAAAGACAAGGGTCATCGCATGTTCCTTGAGCACCGGGAGGCTCTTCAACGGGAGGTTAGTCTCTTGGGGGACGAATTAGTTGTGGAAAGGCGGAAGGCATCGATTGGGAAAGGTCTAAAAGCGGCGGTGTCGCCTTCTAACGAGATTTTCGGCTTCATGTATGTATGCCATTTTCCCGTTCATAAGCCAGTTGCTAATGCTAGAATTACCTATCATAGCACTCAGTGTCTTGACGTTAATGATGAGGAAATCACCCGTAACTTAGCCACGGTCCAGGTTGCCAGGGAACTGGAGACTGGCCTTCGTTCTACACTGCCACGAGCGGAGATTTCATCGCAATATGGGGTGAGAGATCTATCTACATTAACATTTACAAACTACAACAATTCTGCACAAGACCTCAATCCGGGCTCCCTGAATAGTCGTTCTCTCCAGGGGTACTCTCACGAAAGTTTACTACATTTCAAAGCAACCATGGAGGTTGTTCTGATAGCCGGTCCTATCGTTAATAGTCTCAAAGTTGAATGCAGCGACTGGGCGCGGATGGAGCTGGGGCACACCCTTTCGAGGCTTTCTGCGGAACGGAATATCAGTACAGCACTTTATTCCATATCTTCATATGCCGCTCTAGCGAGGAGACGGGCAGAATGTTGGGTCCTTTTGCAAAACCAGTTTCCCAAATTAATCCCAGCGACTACCCAGCCTGAGCCAAGTTTAAAGCCAACTCAGCCGTCGGAAGACGGCTCTAAAGTTGCGCGGCGATTGCTTGTTGCCAATCTGCCGCGAAGGAAGATGACATTTCAGGGCCGAAACGCTTTTTCGAACGCGCCCATTTCATCCGAGACCGAAGTTTGCTTATATTGGCACATCAACGTCAAGACGACTGGAGAAAGTTATAGTAATGTTTCAGCGAATATTAAAGTCCTTTCAGGCGGTACGTTCCTCTTCCAGCCCTTCATAGGCTCATTTCAAATCTAACTAGCACGGCTTCGTAGACTCTGGTGAAATACGGGTTACCCAGCAAATGTCAAATCTCTTCAAGGTGATTGTCGGTGAATACGGCTTTATGGAAGGTTCATCAAGACTCCTTGACACTATTTTTGGAAATTCTTAGCTATAAACGTGTCGAGAGGGCTTTTATGATCGCGCGAAGCGTTTCTTTTCTATGCTCGGAGGTTCATCGGAGTTTGGCGTAGTAGTGGTAGGTCTTGTACAAGATCAACTTTCTCAACCTCGTAAATTGTTTCCTTTAGTACTTATTTTTGGTGCTTTCCCTTCGTTTCTATCCTTCTTTTCTCTAAGGAAGCTGGAAAAGAGTAGAATAATTTCTCCATAAAAGTTTTGAGCTTAAGCCGTGGACAGTATTTTATATGATATTAGCTCTGATGTAAGGTGGGCTCAGATAGTTTGTGGCATGATGGAGGCCCTCTGATAAATTGGTGCGTTTGTATAGTACGGCCTTAAGATTCTATTAATTAATGATATTGTCGGGGGAAAGATCATTTCGAATTACACATTGACTAACTAAAGCTGTCTAGGGAAGCGGTCGACAAGGTCGAATTCAGAGTAGACGGGATTGTAATCATAAAAGCGTCGTAAGGATTAGGGACGGGAACAAGAAAAATAACATACAATAGGGTCGTCATTAGCGACCCCAGACTGCGAAAAGGAAAGTGATGAAAATATGATGGGAAAATGAGAATGAGAATAAATAAAAGGTTCAGAAAGTAAATAAAACTTTTAATGCTGCAACTTGCGGCAATTTGACTAAGAATCTGCGCTTTGCGACTTCGACTCGTTGGTAGACCCTGTGTCATTAGGCCCTGATGTCTCGTGGGATTCGGAATTATCAGTACCATCTTGATGGCTGGATAGTAAACTAGCGATTGAATTCGGTGTTAGCTACCCTTCAATCTAGATATGCAGTTGTTACAACTTACCTGAAGCTGTTCGTGGAGGCGACTGAGTCCCGGGTAACAGGAGGGGTTGCCGTCCGGGATGAGACTCCGGAGTCAGCCCCAGGTTGCAGGTTTGAAGGGGCACCGAGGCCACCGAGGCCTTTTCGGCTGCCACTACTGCTGCCAGACCTGCCGAATAATCCAGCGGAGGGGCCGAAGGAACCTCCAGTGCCCTGGCGGAGTGGCTTTATCCCTCCTAGACGGCGAAGTTCGTCTGTTCCAAGAGTTTGGTTCTGGCGTTGGTCCTGGAATCCTTGGTTCCCGCCATAGCCGCCTTGTGAGAACGACCTTCCATCCCCCCTACCTGCTTGCGATCTTTGCCGTTGTTTATCGCGGGCAGCAGCAGCTTCTTTCTCGAGTTGGGCCTTTTGCGCCTGTCGGGAGTACCGATGTGTTAGACTGTATGACATTGCGCTCTGGGATTATCTGGGTACTAACCTCCTCACGTATCTCTGCGATAGTCTTGGGGCCCTTGTCTGCCTCCTTAGATTCCCAATTGACCTTTCGTAGCTCAACCACGTCCTATAAGAAAGGAATAAAGTTTTAGTGTCATGACAAATGAGATAGAATCAAAAAGCAAAGGGCCTCTCCATCTCCTGCTTTCTCCTTTTATTTTTCTTGGAAAGGGGCACATACGAGCAACATAAACTTCATGCGGCTGTTCAACTCCTTGCTATCCATCATCTGTTGGATCCGGTTGAAGTAGGCATCCATTGCTAAGTGGCTCTTCTCTGTTGCGTCGAGAGCATAACCGATGGTTCGTAAAAGTTTGCAGAGTGACTCAACCTCTTCTTCTTCGGGGGTACCTTCGTAGTCAACGAGTTTCTTGACGCATTCATGCATGATACGCTCTGTTAACATCTGCAATTTGAAAAGCTCTCCGATGAACTGGATCAAACCAAGACCTCTTCTCTTGGCAGCCGCTGCGACGTAATATTCATCCGACATTAATGCGGCCTCTTCACTGACCCCCTCTGGCTTCGGAGGAAGGTTGACCTTCCAACCGCGTTCGAACTCCTCCTGGCACCTATTCAAAAGGTATTTACGGAAAAGTGCACCTCCGGTGACGATATTACCGTTCTTGTCCTTGATATTTTCATCTTTGATATCAGGATGCATGCTTTCAAGCATGCGCTTGCAGAACTTAGCGTACATTGAAGAAAAGTTAGGCTCGTCCGTCGCCTTCTCAAATGTAAGTTGGATGACCTGACGGAGTGAACGCCCGTCTGTCTCATAGCGGGACTGGCTTGCGATTTCGAGGATTTGATCGGCGATTTTGTCGAATTTCTCGGGGGTCATCTTGTTGAGGGCTGCTTTGACCTTGCGCTGGACCATCTCGGGTGAAAGACGTGGTTCATCGCTGGGAGCGTTTCCACCTGCACTAATTTGGTTTGACAATGACGAGGACGCTGTAGCACCACCCGCAGTTCTCGGCTTCCACGCCGATGCTGTCGCTTTCAGCGGCTCGAAATCAGCTGACGCAGCCGCTGGAGGAGGATTGGTGGACTCTAGTTCAGCCTTCGATGTGCCTCCTTGACTTGGCCGCTTTCCATCCATCCCCCCCCGCCGAGGGATGTTCTTGCTACCGCTGCGCTGGGAGCCCTTGGGGCCACCAGGGCTTTGTGGTGCAGAGCCTTGGTTGGATAGTTGGGTTGAGGAGTGATTTCGTGCGGGGAATGGGCGTGGAACGCCGATAGGGAAGGGTGAATTTGATGACTGTCTGCCAGACGGAGGCATGACTGATCCTCCAACACCACCACCGACACGGAATGTACCCATCCCCATCCCCATGGATGGAGGGGGCCCTGGAAGAGCTGACCGCGCTTTGCCTGGACCTGCGGAGGATGGAGCTCGCGACCCACCCATGGGCCGGGCAGAATCCGGTTCTCCAACGGTATCACGCATTCGTTGCTCCCAGTCGGTGGAAGGTTTATCCGTAAAAACGGTCTGAAACTGCATTAGGAAGTCTTTCTCGTACTTGAATTTACCATTCGGTGCACTCGCATTGAGAGCTGGGTTCGGAGAGATGATGGAGGGAGGGTAAGCGACCTTGTTGATATCGTCAATAAATCGTGCTGAGCGGAGAGCTGTTAGAGCAGCTGATGGGAGGGCTGGTTCTGAAGAAGTCTTAAGCTGAAGGTTAAGCGGTGCTGGCTTTCGTTGGTTTGACTTAGGGGCTGGAGGGTTCTGTTGGGTTTCTGCCGTAGTAGCTTGGGAGTTGACTGTGATCTTAGCGATATCTGAGGCAAGGTCCCCAACTTCTTTCGAAGTTACCGGGAGTGGTGTTGAGCCCTTGATGGCAGTGGCCACGGCCTTAGCATCGGCATCTTCATCACTAGGCCCAGCTGGCGTCGAAGCTCTAGGGGCAGGTGATCCGGATTTTCGAAGCTCTTCAACTCGTCGTGTTTCTAATGTAGCCGCCTCCTGCTTCTTCAATTCCTCTGCCTCAGCAACCAGTCTTTGCTTCTCAGCCTCCTCGGCCCGTTCCTTGCGTCGAGCCTCTTCCATGGCTTCCTTCTCACGCTCGAGTCTCAACCTTTCTTCCTCAGCCTCAACCTCAGCCTTCGCTTTAGCAGCAGCCTCAGCAGCTTCCTTTTCTTCTGCGGCTTTGCGTTCCACTTCTTCCTTTTCCCGTTGTTCCTTTTCCCGTTGTTCCTTTTCCCGTTGTTCCTCTTCCCGTTGTTCCTTCTCCATTCGTTCCTTCTCCATTCGTTCCTTCTCCATTTCCTCTCTTTGTAGGCGTTCAACCTCCTCCGCCTCCTCCTTTGCTTTCCTCTCTTCCTCTTCTTTCTTTTGCCGCAGTTCGTCCTCTTCCTGTTGTTTTTTTACCTGTATTTCACGGTAAACAGTGGCTTTAATCTCATCTCTCACTTCCTGGATCGTTTTCGCGCCTGAAGGTTTAAGTACAACGGGCACGGGTTTAGCTTCGGCCCTTGCGTGAGCCGCGTTATCGGGAGCGGGAGAGGACGAAACTATAACAGGGGATCTTCCAGATATTGGGGGCGGCGGCGGGAGGTTAGAGAAAGTCTTAACAGTGCCGGTATTTGGATCTCGAATTTCAATTTTTTTTGAGGTTTTCTCAACCTTTTTGAAAAATTGGTTATTCGGGTTGCTGGGAACAGGAGGGGTAGGCCCTGGGTGCGAAAGAGGCGGTGGTATATTTGTTGATGTGAGGGGAGAACCATGTGGCATATGCGGCATTCCTGATGGACGGCTAGGGTGATGGTCTGAAGGTTGTGAAGCGGTTCTCGCCATAGAAGACGATTGGCCGGCTTGGAAAGGAGGAGGCATATAGCCGCCTTGCTGAGGCTGCGGCGGCATATATCCTGTCCTAGGGCTGCCCGGGGGGAATAACGGAGGTTGGGGATATGGCATGTAATGTGGTTGATGTTGGTTATAATAAGAAGATTGGCCATATTCTTGTGAGTACATTGGCTGCATTGGCTGCATCTGTTGCATCCGGTAATTAGTAATGAGTAACTGATGATATACAAAGGTGAGGAAAGGAGAAGGCAGCCACGTACATGCGGGTGTGGGGAAAGGTGTTGATAGTTCATATGGGGAGAATGCTGCATCGGGGCATTTCCTGCGAGCTGGGCACCACTCATCTGTGGAGTAGAAGGCAAAGAATGGGTTAATGCAGGGCTCCTGCCTCCACGATTGTTATTGAAATTTGCCATGTGAGCAGGTGTTTGGTAGGGTGATCCCACTGGACCCGTTGCCCCGCCTCGTTGTTGGTTAGGCCCCGCCCGGTATTGTGGGGTGTTAGAGTAACCTGGAGAGGCGAAAGGCGCAGGATTATTATGGGGTGGATACTGATTACTGAAATTTCCGCCCATCTGATGCTGATTTCGGCCGCGATGATTGCCCTGGGGCATTCCCCTACCATGAGATATACCAGCAGGAATTGGACCGTCCCCATGCCCAGAGTCCCGTCTTGGGTGCGGTGGTGGGCCAGGTATGTTCGGGTTCAAGGGAGCGTTCGGTGGCATCGACACTGGGCGCTGTGGAATCGTCCGCTACAAAATTGTTAGATAGGTGTGTTTTTATTTATATAAAACTATGTATTGGATATACACGTGTTTGGTCATGGAGATATGAAGACGGGGGAAATGGAGGGAAACGAGAAAGGTAGGAAGAAGGGTGGGGAAGGAAAAGAACAGAGTGAAAAAAAGGGAGAAGAAAAACGAGAGAAGCCGAAAAACATACGTTAGGGTCAGAATTCTCTGTGACCGAGCCGAAGGCCGGCATTCCCTGGCGGGGGAGCGAAGGCGGTGGGCCACCACTCGCGGCAGGCTGGGGGACCGGAGACGGTGAAGTCTGCGGGGAGCCGGCGGGTAGGTCGGAGGAAGCAGAGGGGGCAAGTGGAACGGAAGGGGGTAGCGCGGGGCTTGAGCCGACATGAGATGCATGATGAGGACCGTTTGACACGTTGCCAAAGTGTATCGAGCTAGGAGTGGGAGGTTGCTGGCCTGGAGGCATCCTCAACCCATTTTGCGGCTGCGACTGCGGCTGCTGTGTCTGCTGCTGCTGCTGGCCCCAGGGGGCTTGCTGTGACGACTGGGTAGCCAGAGAGGGTTTCCGGCCGTGGGAAGTCGAAGAAGATGAAGGTGCAGAGGACGCAGAGGAGGAACCGTTAACGATTAAATTGCCGCTGCTGCTGCTGGCTGGCGGAGGGTTAGCTACCAGAGGAGGTACTGCAGGAAGAATTGATGGTTTTCCATTAACGTTTACAGGGGAAGGAGTGGAAAGGGAGTGGCGAGCATTTGAAGCCAAGGTGGGGGCCTGGGTGGCCGTCACGGCGGCTAAGGGCTGCTGCGCCGGCAATGTAGAGCTGGACACGATTGTGGATAATTTCTTACTCGCCTGAGCGTAGCTCAACGACCTTGCGGGTAGGGGCGAGGAAGCTGAGCCGCTCTGGGTAGAGGAAGATTTATTGGGGAGAGTAGGAGTCGAGAAAGAGGAGGGGGGGGTAGGGAGGGGGGCAAGGTCAACGTTGACGGGGGCAGCGGAGGAAGGGGCAGTGGTAGGACCGGTTGATGTTATACTTGTCATTCGAGGAAGCTTGCAACGGGAGATATCGAGGGAGCGAAGCAGAGTGTTTGTGGAGGTGAGGGAGAAGAGGAGAAAAAGAAGATTCTGGTGATAGTTCTGATTCTGGTTCTGTTGATGTTGATGTTAACGTTGATGTTGACGTTGATATTGATGCTGATGGTTGTGGCAGGTGGGGGCGGGAGGGGAGGTTTAGGGGAAGAGGTTTGAGATAATTGATGATTGATGGTGGTGTTGGTGGTGTTGGTGGAGTGATTAATTAAAAAAAAAAAAAAAGGGAAAAAGAAACGAAGAAGAGGACGGAGGACAAGACTCCAACGGAGTATAGAGCCTAGGACCAGTAACCAAGAAGGGCCGATCTAATCAGATTTGATAAGATCGGATCGGATCAGATTGATCAGGAGGAGAAGATAGAAACCGGGGGTTGATTCCGTTACTATCTGGTTGTATGTAGGTGGAGATTGAGGTGGGTTGTTAGTTGTTATTGGTGGGTGGTGATAACGAGAGAAAAAAGAGAAAGAAAGAAAGAAAGAAGATTTTTTATCGCGCTGGCTAAAAGAGGTAAGTAAGTAAATGCCCTGTATCCAAGTCGGGTAATATTTCGTATTCAGGGTTACCTGGTAAGTACTTAGTATCTAGGTATGCTTAATAACCAAGCAAAAAAAAAAAGAGAGAGAGAAAGAGACCAGCACCAACGAGCCACTATAATTATTATTAGGTACCTCTAAGTAAGTACTTTTGGGTAAATACTCTTTTTATTATCTTATTTTTTCTCATCATCATCGTCACCCCATCACCCCATCACCCTCTAGATTGTCCCTCATAACAACAACAACAACAACAACAATAACAACATCTCTCTCTCTCTCTCTCTCTCTCTCTCTCTCTCTCTCTCTCTCTCCATCTTCTTCTTATTTCAATTCCATCACAACCGCCATCAATACCGAAATCGACGTTGACCTTCGATCCATCTAATAAACAGTGAAACGCGTCTAATGGCTCGACCAGCCCGCTCCAAGGCGGCTCCGAAGGCCTCATCTCCCTCCTCCACCGCTGCCACTGCCACTACTATCGCAGAATCCAAATCCAAATCCAACGGTGTTGTACCTCGCAAGAGAACCGCTGCTGCTGCCTCCGCCCCTGCTCCTCCTACGAAGAAGCCCGTGCCAAATCCACGCTCTAAAAGGGCCTCCGCCACAAATGTCGCGCCCTCCTCCAAGGTACACCGGTTTGTATACTCTATTTTACATTTTATGTCTCACACTGACATCAACATCAACAGGACGACACTCCTGAAAATGATATGGAGGTCGATGCCGACGCCGAACCCTCCGCTGTCTCCGATCGCGACTCTGATGCTGCAGAGCGCCCTACCAAGAAGGCTAAAGTTGCTAGGCCTTCATCCGCTGACGCCGAGCCAAAGAAATATGTTGCACCCGTTCCCAAGGCCAGAAACATCAAGGTTATTCGCGAACGCTCCGCCGCAAAAATGGATATCTTTGTCTTTGGCAAAGGCGATATGTGTGAACTCGGCCTCGGCCCTGATGCCAAAGCTCGAACTGTCACTAGGCCTCGTCTCAATCCCTTCCTTCCTACCGACACCGTTGGTGTCGTTCAGGTCGCCGTCGGTGGCATGCATACAGCTGTCCTAACCCATGACGGAAAGATTTTGACCTGGGGCGTTAATGATCAGAACGCCCTCGGCCGAAACACTTCTTGGGAGGCTCCCGAAGTTGATATCGATAGGGCAGATGCCGATAACAGTGACAGCGATGACGATGATGATGATGATGCTCAAATAAACCCCCTCGAAAGTACCCCAGGCCCCGTCGAAGGCCTCCCCGATGAGGTCAACATTGTTAGCATCGCGTGCTCAGATAGCCTCACCCTTGCCATCACAGATACTGGTTTCGTCTATGCCTGGGGAACATTCCGAGTAAGTAGCTTCTCCTCTTTCTCTCTCTTTCTCAATACACCCTTTCCCTAGAGACTATTGTGCATCTCCTAGTACCATCATACTTATTTTTATCTTTTGATAGTGCTCCGATGGGATCCTCGGGTTTAGCGAAGATCAGCGTATTGCCATTCATCCGTTCTTACTTCCCAATCTTAAAAATATAGTCGACATTAGTGCAGGTGTTGATCATATCCTAGCTCTCAGCAGTACTGGGACCGTCTTCGCGTGGGGTAACGGCCAACAGTATCAATTGGGCCGTCGTGTTATTGAAAGAACTCGTATGAACGGCCTCGTCCCTCGAGAGTTCGGACTCAAGAAGATTGTTGCTGTTGGTGCTGGCTCCTACCACTCCTTCGCCGTTGATGCTAGTGGCAAGGTCTGGGCCTGGGGCCTCAACCAATACGGCCAATGTGGGATAGATCTTGAAGGAAAGACTGGAGAAGACGGTGTAGCCGTCCCCAAACCAACCATCGTTAAGAGTCTTGCCAAATACAAGATTGTTCAGATAACTGGTGGCGAACATCACTCCGCAGCTGTCACAGACGACGGCAAGCTCCTCACATGGGGCCGTCTAGATGCAAACCAGCTTGGCATTAAAGCTGAAGACTTGAAATCTGAGTATACAGTGTATGATGAACACGGGAAGCCACGTTTCATCACCGAGCCCACTGTTGTTCCCAACTTACCTTCCATTTCCAAAGTTGCCTGCGGCACTCATCACAACATTGCAATTGATGTTTACGGCAAAGCTCACAGTTGGGGTTTCGGAGAAAATTTCCAAGTCGGCCAGGGGCCTGCCGGAGAGGATATTCTTATCCCAACGCTGATCGACAACACAGCAACTCGCAACGAAAGGCTCATATTCGCTGGCTGTGGTGGTCAGTTCAGTGTTATGGCTGGTCAACCCGCAGGTCCCAAAGGGAGCCTTACCCTCAACGGTAAAGACAGCCAGGCCAATGGAGCGAAATGATCTCGAAAAAAATTTAAAAAATAATGATGATAATAATAGCAAATAACTTTACGCATGCATTAGCGCCTCCGATATTCTTTTCGCACCTCAAAAGTCACGACCTCAAACAGTAAATTATTTTTATTTCTTATTTTCGTCGATGCCGTCTCTAATTCCGATGTCTTCCCTTCATACAATGTTCCAGCGAGCCATTGCGACTTCTCTTCGAATTTCCCCAACGTCATGGATTTGAGAACTCGGCTATGAGCCTTTTGGTTTCTTCATCACAGCCGCTTTTTTTCTACTCCCACTTGTAACTATAATTTGTTGTTTTATTGTCCCTTCGATACTGTTTTCCACCTATAGACTTGTGTTTTCCGCTGGGAACCTAGCCTTCACTGGACAAATGCAACGTGTCCAGGAGATCATATTTAGTGTATAATAAGATAGACCTTAGCAAAACTACTGAAAGATGCTACGAAAGTTGAAAATTGAAGTGTTTCTTTTTTTTCTCTGGATGGCAAATATATTGAATATAGGCCCGAAAAGTTGTGCTTCATCGAAAATACAAAGTAGGTCCAAAAGTCAAGATAGGATGCGCACTAAACCTTCATTTCCGACAAACCATCTTTCCAGACTGTGAAGTAAGGCGTAACCCCATCCTCACGGTAGTTCAAAAGAAGAACGGCGCCATCCGGGTTCATGCTTTCACCGACGTAAAACTCGTAATCTTTGAAACCACCCACAATCTTCTTGGCAAACGCTTGAGCTCCCTTCTCGAAGGCCTCAACTCGTCCTGGATTGGTCTCTGCAAGCTTCGCCTTGACTGTCTTCATATATCCTAACGAGCAGAAAACTTATCAGCATGGCGGAGGCGACAGAAATCATAGAAATCGAAATCAGGATATATAGGTTACCTTTAAGGTATGTCAGATAACTCTTCTTATCAAAGGAGGTAGATTGCAGCCTGAACGAATAAACAACGTTGTTGACCGTGATCATACCATCCTCGACAGACTCTTCAGCTTCTTCGGCAGAAGCGTTGGCACCAATATCTGGGGGAAGCCTAGGTTAGCTATTGCCGAGTTTTAGCAAAAAGAAAAAGAAAATTTACTCACCGACATCAGCGCCCTGCTTTATAGTAATCATCTTGCAGTCAACCTCATAAGCGATGTCGTCGACAACTACTCAAGCTCTACTGTCAGTTATGGATAATATTTAGAACAGGAGCAGGGTGGGGTAATTGCGAACCCTTAAAATCGTAGGCATCGGAGAAGATTTCGTCGTCGGTGATGAGATCCTATTGAAGCCTAGTTAGTATCGTCTGTAGTAGAGGCGATAGTATTGTATATAATCTACAGGACGAACCTTGTAGATGATCATTGTGGCGGTATTTGCGGGGTGTGTTCTGGGAGTGAAAGCGGGGTGGTTAAAATTGTAGATGAGGGGTGAAGGATGATGGATGAAAATGGCACAGACCAAAAAAAAAAAATAATAAATAAAAGAAAATAAAAATAAAATAAAATACAAAAATAATATAACATGCACAAATTGGAAAAACAAAAAAAAAAAAACAGAATTTTAAAAAAAGAAGAGGAGGGAGACTTTCCACCATTCCCAACAAGGTATTTCTTGGCATCGTCGGTGTCAAACTAAATCTTGTGTTGCCAACCAACCCGACTCCTTTTCTTTCCCAACCAAAAGTCAAACAACAACATCCTCATCCCATATCCTCGCCACCATCAAACCATTCTCAAGTCAACTTGACTGCCTCGTCAGCTACTAACCAATAGCAGAAGTACTTAAGCCCAGGTACCTGCTTAAATACCGTACCTACAGAGTTGGGAGGCTACAGGGTTCTTGATCTCACCTCCCAGACATAAAACTCAAGTAGCTAGTCGGGTTCCGGAAACTAGTCGACCGACCGGCTGTTCCGGCTCCCTTTTAACTGTCGCGACTTTCGGTAGCATCATCTCTCCCTCTCAAAACAACATCTTCCTCCGCTATTGACCATCCAAACCCGCCACTTATTGGGCTGTCACGTCGACGGTCAAACTAGCAACATGCACGCCAACATCACAGTTCCCACTTCTTCTTTCTCTTCTCCTCCAACAGATCCAGTATTATATCCTGCCACCCCCCTTCTACCTTTCATATCCGATGCGCTCCTGTCATGCTTATCCCCAATAGTCGTTTATTGGGTCTTATCAATGATCTTCCATTACATCGACGAGTACGAGCTTCTAGAAAAGTACCGCATTCACACGCCGGAGGAGGTTCTTAAGCGAAACCATGTGTCAAGATACGAAGTTATCAGGGACGTCATCATTCAGCAGGTTATTCAGTTCGGGTTCGGATGGATTTTAGGTTACATAGAACCGGAAGAGATGACTGGGGCCGAATCATGGGAAATCTACGAATTGAGCCAAACCGTTGGTTGGTCTACTTCTCTGCTACTTGGTTTGTCAGGTATTGATGCGGGAACCTTATCATCCAATGTCGCTTCCTATCTATCAACTCAGGGTTCAATGGGTGTCTTTTTGGTGAACGTTGACTGGCGATGGAAGATTGCCGAAACTCTCTACTGGGTTCTCTTTCCTCTCCTTCGTCTTGGCCTTGCTATCTTCATTCTCGACACCTGGCAATACTTCTGGCACAGGCTCATGCATCAAGTTCCCTTCCTATATCGAACCCTTCATTCCCGTCACCATCGACTCTACGTCCCATATGCTTTTGGCGCCCTGTACAACCATCCGCTTGAGGGTTTGATCCTCGACACCATGGGCGCAGGCCTGGCATTCAAAGTATCGGGAATGTCGATGAAGGGTAGTGTCTTCTTTTTCGGTTTCAGCGCAATGAAGACGGTCGATGACCACTGCGGCTACAAGCTTCCATTCGACCCTCTTCAAATCATCTTCTCTAACAATGCTGAGTATCACGATATTCACCACCAAGGATGGGGAATCAAGGTAAGCCTCCTTACAATTCCTAGGCAATTGTTACCGGTCTAATAATTCTCTTTCTAGCACAACTTTTCTCAACCATTCTTGATCTGTTGGGATAGATGGCTTGGTACTATTTATACCGGCGGCGATGCCGCGGAAAGAAATAGACGGACTCAGGAAAGAGTCCATTGTCAGGTTGAGGCCGAAAAGTCAAAGAAGGCTTCTATCAATACTCCTTCTGAACAAGATGAATACGCTGCGCGAAGAGTCCTACCCGAAGAAGATGATACAGAATTTATCAAAACAAGCATTGTCGCAAAGCTCGAGTCAACTACAGTCACTGAACCGCCGCGTCAAAGACGGAGAACTAGAACAATCACACTTGCAGACGTGGCGGGAAAGGACATGGCTGAAAGCGTTAAGGAAGCTGGCGAGTGGGTCAACGGCGTTGTTGGCAATGTATCTGGCGCAAAAGTCAGGTAGACGAGGCAATGATGACAAAATAAGGCAAGCAAGTATACTGCGCAACTCCAACAAGCGCAGCTAGCGAGAGACTTTGGGGTCCAGGGTAAAACTCCTAAAAAATACCCATTACCCCTAGTCCCCGAAATTGGCAAAGCGCCTATATACACCCCTTACAATCCCCTAATTTCTAATACTTAAAACCCCCCCGTTCTCCTTTTTCTCTATTTATATGGCGTCACGTTCGGGCTTAATGATTCTCATGCAACAATCCGACGAGCATTGAATGTTTGTGTTTCCCTGGTTATATACCTTTTGTGAGGGGTATGCGAGTAATGGGTGGCTGCACGACATGTGGTATAATAGTTGTCTCTAAGTTGAATATCATCGCGTTCTTTTATCTTCTTCCCTTTCCCTTTTCTCATGTTTCCTTTAATTAGCCCCAAACTAGTACCCTGTCAGCGTCAGAGATTTACGCCATACTATAAGTGTCGGTATCACGATTCTATGGTTGATTCGATGCTGAAAAGCAAAAAATTATGGGTTTGGAATTAGAATGCTTATATCCATCCTATGGAGAGACAAGACCACTCAGGCTTCAGTCTATATAACTCCATTGTACCTTTTATGCTTTCTCTCTCCCTTGTATTATAATATAATCACTCACCTAATACATAGCAGGTTTCATTTCACATCGTTTGCGACTAGCTCAAAAGCACATGAATAGAAAACTCGAATTTTTGCAGAAAAAGAAGAAAAAAACGAAGAAAAACTACTTCAAGTTCGGATGGTGATGATATTATTGTTTGTAATGTGTATCAGTATTTATGTACATGTAGTTGTATACGTCATAATTCCCAAAAATGGTCCCAGAACTCCGATTTAGATGTCGCCAATGCCAAAAAGAAAAGAAAAGAAAAGAAAAGAAAAGAGAGAAGGATTCCCTAAGAAGAAGGTGGGGTATCTGTCGTAAACATCATGAGGTATCATAAGTTCGCCTTGCAGGGCGGTTGTGTTCATTAATAATAGAGGGTTTTCTCTGTAATTGGCAGGTGTCTGTAGAAGTATTCCTTCTCTCGCCTAAGGTCTTCGACTTCGCGGCGGAGGTAATTAAGTTCTGCGAGATAATTTTGGTATTCTTCAGAGATAGATTCGGATCCGATTTCAACATAGTCAAATCGACCCCATGATGATCGAATGAGTGATCGCAATCTCGCTTCTGCCTGTACCTCCATGGATTCAATGGCAACGATAGCCTCGGCTTCTGGCCTCACTGGCATTGGAGCATGAACCGGCAGGCTCGGGGATAGACGTCTAGATTTGGATTCTAACGGCCAAGATCGATTGACAGATGAGGTTTGAGTAGGGTACAAGTCGTCTTGAGACTCCTCAAATCGGGTGGCGCACGAAACATCGCTGAAACGCGTGCTCCGAGAATGTCGGGAGGATCTTGACTTTCCAGCCGCAGAGCGGTACCAATTTTCCATATCAGCGAGATCATCAACTCGGACAGTGTCAAGCCCGCTATATGCGTACTTGCCACCGATTTGGAGCTTAGTCGCCATGATGGCGGCTGCCACGTTCTCTTCCTCGTCATCTGTTTCGATCTCAACATCGCTATCGAAAGATTGCATCGGGCTGCTGGAAATGCTACTGGTGTCATCGACTGGACTGGGCGACGATTCTACTGAGAACTCGCTCTGCGTCAAAGACGGGCTGTCAGAAATCGTGGTGCTTGCAACAGACAATGGCCGAGAGATAGAGGAAGCCATCTTGCGGGATCTGACAGCGCTATACGCATGATCCTGTGCCTCGAGGATCTCCTGTTCGTCGTCCTCGATGAGCGAGGATCGCGAAGATTGACAAGAAGCCATATTGATACCAAGGCCAGTGCACTGTGCTTGACGCCTCGAAGCCGCGGACGAAGAACGAGAAAGTCCACCAGTGTGATACGATCTATCGAAATCTTGCGGGATAGGATTACTAATCACCGGAAAGCCGGAGCGAGGTTTTGAGGAGTTATAATTGATAAGATTCGAGATAGATGGGATGCTAGGAGTCTTGAGGTGGAATCCGCGCTTCTTTCCCACTTCCGATGGGGTGGATGTCCGCTCTCCAAGTTCACGAACACTGTTCGATCTACTGAATCCGAATCCAAAGCTTCTCTTAGAGCGTAGGTTAAGCCTTCCAGAGTATGGTGTACCTACAGAAGTCGGCGAAACAGCACTGTTGAGTCCAGAAGAGGGTGTCAAAGATGGAACGGCTGAAATAGGGCTAGTTTGGGTTTGCTGTGATCCGTTCGGTATCACAACGGTTGGTCGCTGGGGGGCATTAGCTCTATTAGAAGCTGAACCCGGTTTCCCAAGGATGGCATATTCGTCGTTCTGGTTAAGGTTGAATGGGTATGCCTTTTGGCTTTGTCTCTGTTTACAAGCTGATAGTTCTCGCGCAAAGCTCTCAGTGGTCGCAAGTTCCGGGCTGCCAGCGATCACTTTTTGGCCTGCAGCGACTTGGAACGGGGCATTGAAAATGCTACAGATTGTTCCGCTGCGAGGGTCAACCACACGCTCCGCCACCGTGGGATCAGGCATCTGAATATGCCCATTGATGACAAAGTAATATGTGTATCTGCCACCCATCTTGAGGCCGTCAATTGATGCTCCTGCACCGTATTTGGAAGACCCAAGACAGATTTTCCAAGCCCCAGTGTTTGACTTGAAGTCCTTGCCCATGAGAAGAGGCGCCGAAAAATTATCCCAAGAACCGACTAAATGAACAGTAGCAGTTTCATTTGGAGTCCTGATGCTGAAGGCGACTATTGCCCTATCGCTAGGCAGGCTATTTGTAAGTTGTGGGATGTAATAGGCCATTGCGTTTGATGGTAATGGGGAGGCGCAATTTTTATTGTTGCTTGGCCCGAGATAAATGTTTAAAGGTGGCTCACGCGCCAACGTGAAACGGAGGTATTCGAATGGAGAGAAGATCGAAAATTGGTAGTGGATGATGTAAATGGTGCCGCGAAGCTTTAGAGGATAAGATATATGACTATGGTGATGATGATGCGATGCTCAGATGTGTGGCGGTGATGCAGAAAGTGAGCGTTTCATCGAGGGGAGATATCTTGAGAGCTTTATAGCTTGTGAAGCCTGAAACGAATTCCTGACAGGATTTTCTGGCAGCGGATGCATCTGCCGGAGCAGAGCAATACTATGGTGTTCACTCTCCCGCAATGTCATCGCAAGAAAGGCGGCGATGTGGAGGAAAGGAACCAAAACAGTGAATGACGAGACGAGACGAGAATGGTGGATACCAACCTAGAGAAGGAGTATGAGCTGTCATGATAGATCCCCATCTTTTTCTGCCTCCTTATCATGCAGGGAGAGCTACCCTGGTACCGCATTGCGAAGCTACACATGCGGAGGCAGAGTAAGAAGATGTCATTTCTCGGAGCGTAAAAGCTACCCGGAGGTGAAGTTCAGCTTGAGGTTGAGGTTGAGGTTGACAGGGCAGAGCAACATGAAACGAGGAAGTTCGCTAAAGGCTTGGGGTTGAGCCGGTTTCATGACGAAAATAGCACTCCCAGCCTGCCGAACACACAAGGCCATTGTTAACATGTTATTTTCCGAAGGGGAAGGCGTAATTGTGCTTCGTTTCAGAAACTTCCAAATTTCGGCTCGAGGCCTTGAAGAAGTCTAGATTATGATACTAAGTATCGGGCACCCGAGGGATTTTGAAATAACTTCCAAGAATGAAGTTCTCTACAGAACCCCCCCCCCGGTAAATCGACTTTATTTTGTTAACTTGTCTAGAAGCCACTTATCCCTTGTAAAGAAAAAAAAAAAAGCCTGTTCAGAGGCCTCCGAAAAGGCCGGACCAGACTAGAAATTCGATCCTTGAGGGTACCGCAACATGTCAAGCTGTGCGTATTGATTGCGAAAGTCAGCTTCTACCTTGGACATATAATTGTTCTATGACAAGCCGGCAAGTGCAACCGTAAGAAACCGCAGCCGTAGACCGGTCTTGTGGACATGCATGCATCTTGGGCTTCGGCTGTTTCAAACCAAGCAGGGAGAACTCGGAAGTTTCAACATTACCAAGGTGATATTCGTTGCGAAGAGGAGGTGCTGCAGCCGCCATCGAACTGAAACAGCCGAATAGCCAGACAAGCGCTTGTTTCCGAAAACTCGTGGCTGGACCAATATCTGATAAGGTACTTAGTCTATGATGGCTGGTGGATGACTGGGGACAATCATTTAATCACTCAATCCAATGCAATGGTACACAGGACAGGAATTTTCCCTTCGTACCGGGGGTATGCACAAGCTTCGAAATGTGAAACGTAGCCTCCTGCACACATAACCCGATCTTGGAATAGTATTAATCGATAACGACCTGTATCTGAAACGTAAGTCCGATGAGGTGCAGAACCAATTCGACAAGAGCTCTTACATAGAAACAGGTAAGACATACTCGATGGCCCATGGGGTCAAGATGTGGATGATGTTTGTGTATAAATCGTCTGTTCCGTTCGCATTCCTTCTATTTGGGTTCTATTCGAACTGATATGAGATTCCAACATGTATGGCTTTTGAAGGGTTTCCCACCTACTACTCTACTTGAGTACTTAGGTAAGTAGGTAGGTACTTCGTAGTATGAAGTACTAAGGTAAGGAGGCAAGTACTTAGCAGTACTTAGCAGTACTTAGCAGTACTTAGCAGTATGAAGTAGGTAAGGTAGAAGGTAGCCAGTATGTTTGATGGACTCTCGTGATGTGTTGTCCTTGGACAAACAACACAACGCAAGAATATTATTCTCCGCCCCTTTCACATCACAGCAGAGCACACTGTATGCCCAACCTCCTCGCCATCAACTAACTCTCCACCGCTCTGATATATCCCCGTCACCATCCAATCAACGGACTGCCATCCTCAAATTTATTCTTTAGACATCTGGAACAACCATTTAATGTGATATTACCTTTGTATCAATGATATTTTAGCTTTCATCACATGGGTTTTGTATTTCTGGGGTTATAATTTTATTTTATTTTATTTCATTTCATTATTTTTTATTTTTTATTTTTTATTTTTTATTTTTTATTTTTTATTTTTTATTTTTTATTTTTTATTTTTTTTTACCTTTCTCGCACCTCCCTCCCTTTCCCTCTGTTAAAAGTGACCGACTTGTAACTTCCGCTTCGACCACTCCCGATTGATCCCCAGGCTACCCCCACCCTAATATCTCGATCCGAAAACCATCGTTTCTGTATGTCGTTGTGATTAAAAAGGCGAAGGGGGCAAAGTGAAGACGAGGGCGAAGGAATAACCGAAGAACGGACGTTCTTTGGCTTGCCATTCTAGCCGGAGCCTCGAGATCTCAAGTACATCGTCCGATGCCACCACCGTCCGGGGAGATGGCCCGACTGATGAAGCGGGAGGCCGACACATTGCCGAAAGGCCGGGACCAGGCCGAGCCAGAAAATGACGAAACGAGTTTGGAAAGATTCCTCGATGATTTTGATTTACAACACGGCGGGGATGTCGCTGGCGGCATTGATAGAACCGACAATCCCCGAAATCCTGAAGATGGACCTCCAACAAGAGGTCCCAACGACCACCGGTTTCCCAACGGCCCTGGGTGGCCCCCAGATTCCGACACCGTCCCGTATCCATATGCTACCCCCTCTAGGCCCTTCAACTCAATAGCCCCAATTCCCTCGCCAACTCCACTTCCCTCGTCGAATGTCTGTACGATTCCAGGTGGTATAACTACAATCTGCATTACCGGCGAGGATGGCTCGACCATAAACACAACAATTATTAGTCCCACGGACAAGTCTCCAGACCTCATATCGGAATCTAGTAACGGTATATCGTACACAACAATAACTGCCGACAACACTGGAACGGTAACAGATACTGCCACCATCGTCGTATCTGGTCAAGCCACTAGGGTCATATTTCCACAACATGACAAGACCGGCCCCCCGCCCCCGCCGAGCCCTCCGCGAGACAACCGGAGAATGAAAGATATACTGTTGGGAGTCTTTCTCGGAGCGGGATTGGTTTTATTGTTTGTTGCCTGCTTGTTTGGGTACCGGGCCTACAAACGAAAAAAACGAAATCGAGGGCTTGGTAATGACGATACCCCCACAGATTCTGAGCAACCGCAGCAGACTGCTCCTGAGATGCAGGTGACAGGTGTTGCCGTCACTATGCCTTCAATGGCAGATGCACCGACTATTCTTCCCCCGCCACCGCCCTTCATGGCCGAACATGAATCCGCAGGACCGTCGGAGGGTCCACAAATTATCTTACCAATTGGTCACATACCACCGTCACCAATCATTATCAATCCATTTTCCGACCCCACATACAACTCTTCATCTGGGATCGAGGATTATGTAGCATCCAACGGTATCCCACTAGGGAGAGAGCCAGAAAACCCATTCCTCCACCCGGACGATCGATCCTTGAATATGCTTGAGCGTCGACGGCCAAACTCTGCGGGGGACTTCCCGCCCGAGTATACTACCGTGGACGGTGATCCGACCGACTCCTCGGGTCACAGAGCTCGCGAGGAACGGTTTCCATTTGGAGATGAGGCACTGAGCTTACGGGCGGAGAGTGATGCTGGATCTATCCATACCAGGGCGGTCACAGAAACTATTCCTGGCTATCAATACGACGATCCGAACGGCGTGGCTGACGGGTTTCGATATAACCCTTCCGCTTCAAGATAGCTACCCCGATAAGCTTTCTCCTGTCCCTCTGCCCCGGGTTCGATTGTGGTTCTAGATTCTATTGGACGGTTTGGCGGTCTCCAGATTCTAGTTACTCCCCGGGGGTGGTTTCACGAAGATCTTGAGTGCGTTGTATGATTAACCGGCTTTTTTTATTGCTTATTTTCTTATCATCTTTTTCTTCTGCTTTGTCCAGGAATGGCGCAATTTCGGGTGGTGGTGTTATTCTTTTGTTTTAAACTAGGCCATAAGCCCCTGCTGTTCGTTTTGCCTATCTACTGATTCATGTTTAGATGTTCCTTTCCGATTATGCCGAGTGGGATTATGTATGCATGTGCGGGCGACATTTTCATGGACAGCGAAAAAGAAAAAGAACAAGGTAGTGTTAATGTTGAATTGATTTCTCGAAAAATCGGATGTTTGTATTTTATATGGAAATTATGATGAAAAGGGCCGTCTGAGTTCAACTGTATATATACCCGAATGCTTACCCAGACATCGACACTTACCTACTTACATATCCAGTACATACCTTAGTACTTAAACAAAAGGTCGTGGTGAACTACAAATAATTCCGCCCACACTGTGCACATACGTTTGTGCACATTTGGGTATCACGTAAGATAAGGAGTACTTACCAACTTAAGTCCGGCATCCGCGGTGCCAGGCTTGGCTATCGGCCAAGGTCTCGGCTGTGGTTCAAAAACAATAATTTGGCACAGCGAACACCAAGAATGCCCAGGCCATGATGGTGGGATGCGAACGGGAGGGGATAAGCAAGTAAGTACTTAGGTAAGTACATAGGATGTAAGTGCTAGGTAAGAGCATTCTGCCTCTGTTATCATCTAATATGTCTACCTACTAAGTATTCATCTTGTGAGACTGGCACAAGCTTAGTACTTACATCGCTAATATATATTTTATATCAATCACCCCTCTTCCTCCTAAAATCGTGCTTTTCTCTCTCTTTCCCGCTCTTCTACTTACTACCTACCTACTTAACTTACTTACCTGCTTATTTACTTACTTAAGTCTTTGTACACGTATACCTTTGCTGCAAGGTTAGTGGTAAATCTCGATTTCAATTTTCGCCAGCGCGTAAAGACATGACATGTATATCCTTAATATACATGAACATTCCCCTTCTCTTCTCTTCTTTCCTTTTCGCCCAATCCTCTCCTACTTTCTAGCCCCCCGCTCTACATCTCCGTCCTTTCCCTTGGGACCCAAGGAACGACCCCTCTGTCGCGTAAGAAAAAGTCATAGCCTTCATTGTGCAGGCGTGTTGATGACTCTCCTCCGTTGTGGGCTGGAGGGTCTCCAGGCTTCAGCGGCAGTTCTTGAGATCTAAAATAAAGGGCGGTTAGTAGGCACATGCACATGTACATATATGCATATACCGCATACTAACGCCTGTTATGCGTAAGAAATTATAAACTTCGGCGTCCTCCTATCTCTCGCCTTAATCTTAGAAACCAACTTGCTCCCTTCCCCTTAGCTTATGCCCAGCTAGCCTAGACAGGAATACTAATACCCGAGCTGGCGAATTGTTGTCGCGGTACTGATTCCGCTCGTACTCTGTAGAGTCATTTTCTTCCCTTCGACCAGATCGTATTCCAAAAGAGTGACCTTGGATGTCTTCGCCTCCTCCTCCTCCTGCCGAATTCCCCCCTCGCGATCCTAACAACTCTACCGATAGTAGCGACACCGGGTCGTTCCTGTCGCAGAAAAGCATACGGCCGCAAAACGATGCCCGGCGGCCTTCAGCAATTGCATTTGCGGAACCGGACGAGCCTCGTCGGCCTTCGGTTCAGTTCAAGCGAGATGTGCCTAATGGGAAGACCAACAGTGTGGGGAGTGGGCCTTCCAGCTCGAGCTTGGGTGCAGAAAACCGGTCTATTCGAAAGCGATCGCTAAGCTCCCCGCCCCCTCCGCCGTAAGTCGTGTTTTTCTTCTTGTCTGAGTTTCGCCTCTTCATATTACTTCATACCGTATTACGTCGTGTCGCTTTTGCTTTCGTTACGTCGTTCGGCTGTCCGTCTATCTTATCCATCCTGCTTGCGTGTTGGAGGTTTGATCCACCATTTCTTCCACCCATCGACATATTCCCTCCCTCCCTCCCTCCTCCCTCCTCCCTCCTCCCCCCGGCCACCCTTACATACATTTACTCTTATCTACAAACGAACTGGATTTTACCCCTCTTGCTTTTCATTTTATCTGCAAACTTATGATAGTCGCAAATGAGCTCACCACGAAAATGGCCATCGCTCTGTCCCCGGAAAATAGGACCTTCGTCAAGCGGGTCGGCTTTGATACATTCAGCAACAAGGATGCTACAGACTTTGCCTTGACGCTAAAGTCTAAGCACAAGGACTACAAATTCGGTAGGGGATCACGAACGTTTCTCTGTGGAACAGACCAGAACGACTACTCGACTATTGCACTAGAATGGCTTCTCGAAGAACTAGTGGATGACAACGATGAGATTGTCTGCCTTCGAGTAATTGATAAAGACTCCAAAATGGCGACTATAGACAGCTCAACCCAAGAAAAACTTTACCGTCTAGAGGCGGATAAACTTCTCCAAACAATCATAAGCAAGAACGAAGAAGATAAGGCTCTATCTATAGTTCTTGAATTCTGTGTGGGGAAAGTCCATGACACTTTCCAACGGATGGTACGTGATCACCCCTCGTGAACGAGTGAATATATACAGACATGTCACCGAGACTAAGAACCACTGTGAACTGTGAACAGATCAATTTATACGAGCCAATAATGTTGATAGTTGGTACACGGGGCCGGTCACTGGGTGGTTTCCAAGGCTTACTTCCGGGGTCGGTTTCCAAATACTGTCTCCAGCACTCGCCCGTTCCCGTGATTGTTGTTCGGCCAAACGAAAAAAGAGAGAGAAAAAAGCGGAAACGTCAGGACAATCCTGCTCGAAGGACGTACATGGACATCATGAGCAAGACACCCCAGCTATCAACAATAGATATGATGCACTCCAATAGCAGCCATAGCCGGTTATCCGCCGATACGACACCGAGCACAACCCCGGCGCCTCGGGAATCGGCGACATCCATTTCAGAGGCATCTACAAACCTTGCCAGTAAGAAGACTAATAAAGATTCAACTGGAGACTATGCGCTGTCGTTGAGCGAGAAGGTTTCGGGTTTGGAGATTACATGCAAGGCCGAATCGCCAGACACGAGTACAGGCAATGAGACCTCTCAGGGAAAAAGCTAGTGGGCTGCATTTCTAAAGCGAAGGTCCATCCGACCCTCTCAGTAATACACTGTTTGGCGATTCTAACTTATCATGTCTTCTTTCTTCCTTGACTGACAACGGTGGATGTGATATCCGCATATTTCTTTTCTTTTCTTTTTTTTTTTTTTTTCTCTCAAAACATAATTTCGTGAAAATGTGAGGATTTTTTTTACGTTGAATATATAATTAGCGATGGATGCGAGGGTGTCTATACCTCACGGGTCTCTAGATTGTTCCTATCAGGCGTGGGAAAACGCCGGAAGGATGATGATGTCGAATGATAGAACTCCTAGAGTCTATAGATCTTCCTTATTGTTTTTTTTTTTTTAGTCGTGCACATGCGCGCGCCCACAAACACTCTCCTTCTCGTTCCTTCTATCTCGCGTTTAATTTGATAATACGTGAAGTCTTGCCTTCCACCGGTATGACAAGAGTGCAGAATATATTTGTTCCAGCAAAACTGAGGGCCAAGCATTGGTCTGTTGGAGTCAAACGTGTCGTTTAAATAAAGATGGGCAAGTATATAGGTACTACTTAAGTACTTTCTTAGGTACTTACCTATTACACTTACTTTGCGCAAACCATCTATTTCTGTCCACCACCAACCCACCACTTTGAACATCGCAGAACCTTCCCTTCCCTTCACCATCCACCAATAATCCTACCATCAGCGGCCCTCTATTCCTTTTCCTGACCAACTTCCGCTATGGATTCCACCGGCCCTGATCAGACACCTTTCGAGGCTGTCACAGCTCATACTTCCAAGCTTACGAGGGTATTCCCACCGTTGCGCGACTCATTTCCCCTAATTCCACCATGACGTTAACAGAAAAACATAGCAATATCAAGCCTATTTGGATCAAGTCACGCCTCACGTTCTACCCCGATGGATTGGGACAGGTGTCCTCCTCGCCACCTTCTTCGCGAGAATCCTCTACGCGCAAGGGTGGTATATCGGTACAGTCCCTTCCAATGTCCTTACGAGTTCGCTAGGGCCCTGTGCTGACTATACTGCCACGTACTTCCTGAATAGTGGCCTACACTCTTGGAATTTACGTTCTCAACCTCTTCCTCGCCTTCCTAACCCCTAAATTCGACCCTTCCATTGAGCAAGAAGAGATGGAGGAGGGCGGACCGTCAGCCTTACCGACAAAGGCTGACGAAGAGTTCCGACCCTTCATTCGGCGGTTGCCAGAGTTTAAATTTTGGCATAGTGCCACCCGAGCCATCGCAATTGGGTTCTTCTGCTCCTGGTTCGAGCTCTTTAATATCCCAGGTACTGTGTATTCATCCGTCTAGCCCCTCTTGCTTTGAGAGGTACCTTGGCTTACCTTCTTTCCCTTTGTACAGTTTTCTGGCCAGTTCTTGTGATGTACTGGATCATCCTTTTCGTCTTGACTATGCGGCGACAAATCCAACATATGATTAAATATCGATACATTCCTTTCAGTTTTGGAAAACAGAGATACAATAGATCATAGTGCAAAGCAACTACTGAACACCCTTTTTCTACCTCGGCTCCGGCAATTCACCACTTGCCTGGATGAATTCTACCTACCAAATATCTTTTGCGATGTCGAGGGCCTAGATGGTAGTGATTTCGAACGGGCACAAGCCATCAGCTGGTAAACTTGTGTCTTGCGATCTTAAAAGGGGGGAATTTAAAATTTTTAATTCCATTCCTGGGACGTTTTAAAACCCATTATCTGCATGTCTACCCTGAACATACTCTCTGTACATTCATATCGGAGTTTTTCTTCTTCCTTTTCCGCCCCTTATTTGGTCTTTAGGCGTCGATGTCGATGAGGTTAGTGTGACCTTTTCTATTCTTACGCCCTTACACACATTACAAGTGTTTAATATAGATTTGGTGGGAATCGGCGCCAAGCGCTTGAGTTTGAAATTAATTATCAGAAAACGGACCCTCGTCTCCTTTATTCATGTGTCCATTTAACATCCTTGACTTTATTCGCAAAAGCTTCCATGCCGACTTTTTGGTCCTTAGATCCGAACAAGGCATGAAATACTCGCCTCTCGTACTTAATGCCTTCACTCAACGACAGTTCCTGGCTTTGATTGACCACCTCTTTTGCAGCCTTCATTGCCAACATTGGGTACCCTGCGATGACACTAGCAGTATCTGTGGCACCCTTCATGAGCTCTTCGAAGTTAGGGAATGCTCTTGCCGCCAATCCCCATTTCTCAGCCTCCTCCCCACTGAATGTTTTCCCGGTGAGGATGATCTCCATAGACTTGGACTTGCCGATTGCCCTTGTCAATCTCTGGGACCCGCCAGCTCCGGGGATGACGCCTAATTTAACCTCAGGTTGACCGAATGTGGCGTTGGCAGTGCAGTACAAAATATCAGCCATCATTGCCAGTTCACAACCACCCCCCAAGGCGTAACCGCTCACGGCAGCGATAGTGGGCGTATTCAAGTTCGTAATTGTAGTAGACCACAACTGAATGAAGTTCTTCGAATATGCCTGGGAGAATGTCAAATCTTTCATCTCCTTGATGTCGGCACCAGCTGCGGAATATATGAAAATTTTGAATTAGAAAATAATAGATTCTAGCATGGTGGTAAGGGTTATTTAGATATGTATCAAAATAGTTACCTGCGAAGGCCCTTTCGGAGCCAGCGATAAGGATAGCCCTAATGGAGGGGTCCTCATCTAACTTTTGGAGGGCGTCATTGAGTTCCTTGAATAGCGGGGTGGAAAGGGCATTCAATGCCTTCGGACGATTGAGAGTAACTGACGATACGTTAACAATAGCGTTTATGGCGACTGAAAATACAATGGTGCATACCCTGCCCGACACCATCGACGGGCGTTTCAACAATAATATTATCATACTGCTGAGATAACGTAGAGTTGTGGCGTACAAATATCGTTCTCAATCGAGTGGCTGGCTGTCGGGCAGCTAAGTAAGACTGCGAAGTCGGTAGGCATCGCCGGATGATGAATGTCGGTGGTCTCATCTTTTATGATAGCTAAGATGTATTCTACACGAACCCGGGGATACTTGGTATTCAAAACTCGACCCTCCGGCTACGGTTGTGGTGGTTTTATTCAATGGTGGCCATGCCCAATAGTAGTTTTCCTGGGGTTGGGTCCTGTTCCGAGGTTAACCGCGTGCCCAAACCTCAACTCGTCAATTCAAGAGAAGCTGTTGTATTTTAATTGCCAACGAGGCTTGGGGGATGAAAGGGCAGAAGGAATGCCACGCTGCTATGGGCTCCTATATGGCTTCCGGTACCCTATCTAAGCTTGTAATGAATGTAATTTTCCGCAAGTCATCGATAAGATCCTCGTCTCGGAGCACCCCACTTCCTCCGACTAATGGAGATAAAATAAAAACTAACTCCGATGCTATGCTACAAAATTCAGAATACCAATAAAACAAACAAGAAAAGAATTCGCAAGGGCCCATCGGCTAGCAAAGCGGACACTCAGCGTATGTAAATGGGGTTTTCTGAAGCAGCGCCTTGACTAGTTTGAGTAGGATCTCTAGGTTTACGGGGACCTACTTCACCTTTTGGCCGTTTCATAGGTTGACACACTGGTTCCAAGTGGGTATTTAGCAAACCCATAGGATTTGTAGCAATTACTGCTGTTCCTCGACCATTCGCTTTGAATTGGTCAACGGATTGCTTAAAAACGGGGCGCCGTGCTTGTGGTGGTTGCCGTTGCCGTTGTTGACGTGAAGTCCATTCTTCAAGGGTATCCAAGGGGTCGAAGTCATTCTCATCTATGCTGCCAACACTAACAGCGCCTGGTTGGAGTCGGGGGCCGTCTTTCATTCGGTTGCGATCTTGGGACGGCACCGCCGTTGAGCAGGCTATTAGAAGATTGGTAAATCTCTCAACTACCGGATTAGTCATGATCACTTTAGAAAGCCCACCCCAGGTAGGAAGAAGAATAGACAGGCCCTCGGGGGACCGACTCCTCGAGAGCGCTACATAGGATTGTCCGGCGGCAAATGATTTTCGGATGTCAACTGTAGTGTAGTCGAGCGTCATTCCCTGAGATTTATGGATTGTCGTCGCCCAGGCTAGTGTGAGTGGTATTTGAATTCGTTGGAGTAGAGCAGACCTTGATTCGTCAATGTATGCTTTACTATCCCAGGCTACAGGGAATATCGGAATAGGGGGCCTCGGGGTCATGCCCCCCCCTGGCCGAACAGACGCCGCCGTAGCTAATGGTAGGAACGATACCAAAGGTATGCTTACATACCCGTCCTTTTGTTTGGAATCGAAAAAAACCTTTAGGATAGCTTTACTGGATTTTTCAGATCGCGCATTTTCCAAAAGCTTTTCTAGAGTGAAACGCTGGAATCCCTTTACGATCCCTCTTGATCCGTTCACCAGTTGGTTCTTCACATCTAAGTTACTAACCAGCATTACCTGGGCGTTCATTTTCAGCTTCAATTCCCTAGTTGCCTGGAGAGTGTTGAAGTAGATGTCTAAAGTAAATCAGCATATAAGCGAGGCACCGCAAGCCCACTCGGATCCACATACTATAGGGGCTTCCGACGATCATATGAAACGGTATTGTCTGAGTCCGATCGATAACTACCGAATCCTCTGTACGAGGAACAACCCAACCCCCATCTATCGACTTAACGAAGTACTCTTCGCCGGGTAGCTCGTTCAGCCCTTGCTGGTTCTCGGCGTCAACATCTCTTCGGTGCGAATACAAGTTAGTGGCACGAATGCCATTGGGGAGCTGCGGTAATGGTCGGACAAGCCGTCGTAGATAACTTTCGACTTCGGGGGTCACTGTTTAGGAATAAGTTCCCGCAGTGTAAACAAATGCCAGCCTTTATGATTGGGAAAGGGGCCACCTACAGTTGGAGTGTTTGATGGAATCCAATATATTGACCCATTCCTGGTCGCTTTGTCGGTGAACCTTCGTAAGAACCAGGCTTTTAAAGCTCAAGCTTTGCCAGGTTTCCGTTTGGAACACGAATTTAACTATCAAATTAGTTAGTAGTTAATAGGTAGAATACCATTTCTCGCGCACTCTCTGTCCCTCTCTTTTTTTTCGTTTAATGAGAATTCGCTGTAGTACATACCTGAGTCATTCATGCGAGATTGGCAATTTTTCCCTTTGCAGATCAGCCATCTATTGTCATCGACGAGTTCCGGGAAATAGCAACCGTTCGCGGCTAGCGGGCCGTCAAGAAAACTTTTTCCTGTAAGATATCTTCTTTCGGCTTTTGGCGGGAAAGGTTCTGCACAGTGGAGGCAGTTCTTTTTGTCCTCACGTTCGACGGGTGGGAGTTGGTAGAAATCACCACAAACGATAACCTGCATGCCCCCAAACGGTTCTGAGGACATTTTGCCACCTCCTCTATGAAATCTCGCTATCCTATCTGCCTTCCCCCAAAGATCGGGGCTAACCATCGATATTTCGTCCACAATAAGTACATCGGTTTCTTGCATTTTTTTTCGAATAACTTCCGAAAAATCGCCCCTAGTTCGCAGGTAATGTTGAAGGCCCTGTTCACCCGTACCCAGACCAAAGAACGAATTGATTGTCACACCCTGTACAAGCACTGCAGCGATTCCGGTTGGGGCCGTCACAGCGTAGACAAGATTGTCTTTGGATAGCTTGTATTTTATGTGGGCTAACACAAGGGATTTCCCAGTGCCTGCAGGCCCAGTGAAGAAAACGTTATCGCCCTTCAAAACCGCCTGCAGAATATTATCTTGTTCTGGGGTCAGAGGTATCGCCGGTTCCTCCACTATGTGTGGTAGACTCTTGACTTCATCACTGGTTTCTGGGAGAGATATATGTTCAGATGGCACAACGGCAGAGTGAGAGGGTCGCACCATTGATAATTCGGGTTCAACTTCCTCAAGGCAGCTCATAAAAGAGCCGTCTGAGGATGGTGGTGGTGATGCGAAATCCACTGCACAGTTCATGATTCTTGAATCCTCACCCTGCCGAGGGGTTTTCTTAGGGCGGATAGGTTCGAGGGTGAGCAGGCTTTTGTTACTTGTATTGGGACGAGCTCGTTTGACTCTAGGCTCCGTCTGTGCCCCGATCTCATCTTTGTAGGTTTCAAGCCACCAATTCATGGCCTCCGACCTTGTAGAGAAGGCTTTATAGACAGCTCCTGGGTACCCATCGACATACAGACGGACTTGGTCCCTAAACCAAAGGGTGAGCGGAAGATCGAGAGGGGGACCAAAAAAAGTTCTATTACCATGGTAAGTCAAATATTCCGGTAGTTGTCCCTTTGGCAACGGCGTAAAACTTTTGTTTCTGCTTTTGCTTCCCCATTATGCATTATAGCTATAGCCAGACCAGGGCGGTGGGTGGAGATCCCATAGGTTAGAGGAATATAGACTGAGTGATTCCTTAATAAGGTGGAATCAGAGGGATAAAAGAGACCTAGGGGGCGTTCGGGTGCTTTCTGGAGTTACGGCGTCCAAAGCAACTGCATATGCACGATCGATATCGCGATTGTGACTGTGAGAGTTGGAGTTCGAGACGGCGCGTTCTTGTCACGTGGTAACACGTGATATACAATACAACCTGCTTCGTACGTGCAGGCCGGAAAACGGAAGCTCCGTTATGGGACACCATCTGTCAGCGTAAGCTTCGAGGCGGAGGGATCGGATTTTGCATGTCCCCGATCCAGGAAATAGTCCCGACCAGGCCCAGGTCGATCCGGCTGTTTTCGCTTACACCGCTGGTGCCAAAGCCGAGAGGCCATGTCCCTACTGTCTCGCCCCCTTCTGCCGAATGCGGCACTCATAACCCCGATCTCACAAGCCGGCATTTTTCAGTTTTCAAATTCTGCAGGAAAATTCACAGTTAATACCTAGGTACGCATGCGTAGCAACGACTGTGGTTTATGTAGATGCGGTATTAAAGTAAAGGTTGATAGCTTTGATTCTAATATATACTTAAATATATATATATATATATATTTTACAAGGCGATGTGTCCAATGATATAGGTACGGACTTAAAGTAAGTACCTACTTAGGTAAGTATTTATGTACAAGAATATCGGGAATTGTGTGTAGATGGTATAGCCAATAAAGAGAAACCCTGTTCCTAACGCCCGACCCAAAGATACAAATTACGATCCCGAGACATATGATATAGATGGGAAAAACTAGGCCAAACAGGCCGAAAGCAAAATGCAAGAGAAAAATAAAATATCCCATCGCTGATGCACGCGTCAATGGTATCCTGAAAGAAAAAGATGTTTGTAACCCAAAATCAGAAGAAGAAAAAGGAAAAGAAGATAACCCGCTCATCATCATGAATGTTCGTCATTCGTTCCTGCCGAAGAGTTCGTAAGTTCCCAAGGGGCTCGCGAGAACAACGTGTGATTATATAGATTCATTTTTAGAACGCCGGTATTATGTTCGATGATGAGTAATACGTGGATTCTACGAGAGTGGTTGTTGAATTGTAGAAGCCAGTTCCACCAATTTGTTTCTTATTCTTTGATTCGTAGAAAATTGGTTCTGCCAAAGTAGGCTGTGGTGGTGAAGGTGGTAGGCTTTCGGAATCCGATTCGTCATCTTCGATAAGTTCGGGGGGGCTCATCGGGGCATGTGATGAGGTCCTCCTCAAAGCATAAAAGCCATCCTCCTCCTCTTCGAAATCTTCATCGGCATCAACCTCGTCAACGTCGATGACAGTTTTGCTGTAATCGTACACTGGGTACCTGGGAACGGATACGATGTGATTCGATTCCAGTTCATAATCATCTTCGCTCTCATCTTCGCTGCTCTCGGATGCCGGGTAGTCCTCTGCGAGCGAACCAATGTGTTCTTCTTCGTCCTCCTCGGAGATAGTGTCCATGATATCAGATTCATCTTCCTCTGTAGAGTTTCCGCGAACCATGGCATTGAACCAGGCGTCTTGTTCCCTCTCGGCTGTCTGCAGGTGAAGCATTAATCGGTCAAGAAGATTCGCGTGGCCGACAAGGAGTCTGAGGTCGTGATCAGACTTGGAAGCTTCAGATGATAGTTTGCTTCGAGCCTTGTGGGCGAGATAGAAAGTTTGTGTGATGGACATTTTGGATTGTTTTGAAGACTGTTGCTGTCTTCGAGCTTGTAATAATGCTGGATGTATTGAAGCAGACATTGTGAAGGAGAAAGAATGAATGGGGAAGGTAGCAGGAATTTAATAGTTGTACTATGTGGTGTTTGTTGGGTGGAGGATCTAGATGGATGGCGGAGTTCTATTGGCGGGTAGGACAATATGAGTCAGTTTGGTGCAGCACACTCCGAATTCGAATTTGAAAGTTGTCAAAATTCCAACGGGCGGGTCTGATGTATTAAGTATGTGTGTGAGTACTAAGAAATAATACATGTAGCAGGACAGGTAATGTTTGATTTGAGGAAACGAAGCCGGCTTTATAATCAAAGTCGGTTACCAATGAAGCTTATTTGATGGTGGGGGACAGAGTTGAATGTGCAGGACGTAAGGACCGGTATATTTCCTTTTTGCCGTGCTTGAGTCCGCCGGAGTCAAAAGGAATTTAGGAATTCCGAAGGCCGAACTTAGTAAAAATACGAGGGCTTTCGTAAACGAAAAAAATGAGAAAAAGAAATTTAAAAGGGAAGGGAGAACGGGACGGCCGAGGAGGGCTAATCCAAGCAGAGGCTGACAAACAAACCAAAAAAAAACCCTTGTTGAAACTCACCTCTGCACCCGAAAAAAAGCTGAACTGGAGGACGTTGTTTGACGGAGTGTTTGGGCTCTAATTATACTCGGAGACATACGTACATTACATGAGCTTTTTGATATTTTGATGATCAGATGGTTGTCGAGAACTGGCAGCCTGATGGAGAGCGGGCGTGATGATGTTTTTATCCTTCATAAAAAGCCTTATTCTTCTTCTTCTTATTCTTCCTCTTCGATCCTCTTCAACCCTCCGCTGTTTAAAAAATTCATGACGACGCAGCCCACGACAACAGGGACCAAAGGAAAAAGGAAACATACATACATACTTACTTACTTACTTACTTACTTACTTACTGACTTACTTACTTACTTACATCACAGTCTGGAGGACAGGGTCATGCAGCCTCGCACAGCACTTGCGTGGAAGTAGCAAGTAACACATCACCGACTACAACCGATTACATGGCTTTTAGGGCTGCACGGCTTTTTCGTGGTTTACGGAACTCAGGCCAGGCGGAGCTACTCCGTAAATGGGCAAAAGTATCCGCCTTATTCCACCGCCGTCTGCCCAAAAGCCTTGCACTGTCGGATGACAAGCCTTGCAAGCTTGATCAATTGACCAGGCCGCTTGCCAATGACCACGATTGATCCGTCGGCCTCCATCAGCTGAGTAATCGGACCGACCAACTGACTGCCTGGAGAAGGGAGTGACTCTATCAAGCGAGAATTACGGGCCCCACTAGCACCGATGCGTACACACACAACACGCACACACATGCATTTCATATGAATTCATTTTGATTCTAATTACCATTCATTGGATTTATTAAGCGGGCGGTGCGGTATCCGACTTCTTATACTTACTTGGTAAAAGTATTCTAGAGCCTACGATGGTCTGGATCCTCATCCTACAAAATTCAGTCGAATTCGGTACACGATTTAAGTAATCCGACCTGAATGACTGGGGAATCCGACATTCTGCAATCCCTTGCAGGTTAGGACGCTGCAGAGTCGAGATCCAGTGAAACGGGATGGATTGGGTACGAAACTACCTTTTCGTACGAGCAATCCTAATACATGTATGTATACAGCGCATCGTCAGCATCGAAAATGGGAACTGTAAACTGCAGTTAACCGTAAATTGGGGATTGGAAACCACCTTGACTTCTTGAAAATTTTTGAGCTGGCCTTGTCGGGAGCTCGGGTTTTTGGTTATCTCCACGGCCGGCCGAACAGCGAGCACTAACCCACATGGGAGCTCTGCCTTTGCTGACTGACTGACTAATGCCCGCCCTTTCGCTAAAAAAAAAACCCTTCGCTTCATCTGGATACTTAAGTATTTACATACATATGTGCGTTATTGAAGTCGGGTTGATCCGAGGGAATGCTGTTTCCCATCACCCGGATCCTCTCTAGTACTATCTACATGCTCTGTCTGTCCAGGGTATTTGGCTGAAGTAATCGCTCTATGTCGTCACCGTTCAGTCTTTTCTTCTTCTTCCCTTCCTTCCCTATTTTCCCCTCCTAGCCCAGGCCTAATATAATAATCTCATATGTAGGTATGTAAGTAAAGTAAGTACTTACTCAAGAAAAAGCCAAGTACTTAAAAAATAATTTGTTCGATGAACCTGCCGTCGGCGGTGCCGACAAATCTTCGACTTATCTTCGACTTCCTAAAATTTAGGGCTGAATTGCATGCAGTATACGTACTGCAACATTCCAGATAGTATTTGTTATCAGAAGTAAACCGAAAGTCCCTAGTAATCTCCAACATGCAATATTTCGGAGAAACAGATTCCCTAGACGCACTCAACGTCATATTTGATCCGCCATGATAGATCCAATGATACCATTCCCGAATCCAAATGTAATGTAACGGTACCTACATACTTCTTTTGTCCATAACCACAAAATTTGTGTAGCCGGACCGCACATATCTGCGGAGCTCAATGCAATTCGAAAATTCTAGCGAGCTTCTTTTCACTTTAACCGAGAACCAATTCAAACCCATTCCCAGTTGGGCTATGAAATCCTTGTCTGGGGTCATTAAACTCTGCATCATCATCGGAAACGATAGGTTAATTAAACCAGAGAGCCTTCAGCGGTTTCCCGTTACTGCTTGTTCCCGGGTCTCTTATACGATCATACGAGCTTAGGTAGTATAGTCGGGAGAAAGAAGAAAAGGAAGAGGAAGATTCCCACCAATCAGTTGACATTAACCGCAAGGGGATGTTATGATGCCATCCGTTGCATTGCATTTTCGTATTCTCAATACGCAATCCTCAAACTATAAAAGTAAATGAGAAGAATAATATATGAAAATTTTCATTATGCCCATTCGTCATGCATAAGCGATGTGGTAGGGCTGAAGGCCCCGGTTGAATAACACCATTGTAACAAAACAAAGCAAAGTAGGTGTACACGAACGAGACAAAATACAGCTATCTACGGTAATGTAAAATATAAAATAACCCGAGGAGAAAAAAAGAAAAAGAAAAAGGAAAAAAAAAAAAAATTTAGGTAGGAAAATAAGAGAGGGGAGGGAAAAAAGTGAAGAAGAATGGGAGGGCATCTCTTAGCATAAAATCGTCCAGAAAAATACATTACTCTAGGTATACAGTTTTTACGCTTCGAAGGCCCAGATCTAAAACAATAGAAAGGGAAAATAATTTTAGCCACTGTCATTATTCTCAAATTGGGGGGTTTGGGTTTGGGTTTGGGTTTGTATTCGCGATTAATGCATACCTCAAGTTTCCCCGTTTCGGACTTAGCACGCTTTGCAGCCCTCTTACAGGCGGAGAGCTGAAGGTCGAGGTCCTCCTGGTCAGCGACTAAGATCTGCTCACCATCTTCATCACGGACTTTGAATTTGCAAGCCCGTTCCATGCCAAGTTTTGTTTTTAATTTGTAAGTAAACTCATTAAACCCAATCCCGGGCGTGATCACCGTTAATCGGGTTTCTTCTTCATAGTGGATCTTCACATTGATCTAGATTTATAGGAGTCGTTAAATATTTTCAGTGAGGACGATATTTGCTACCAAATGGGAAACTTACCTTTCTCACGTCAAGGGGACGACGGTTGCCGCCTCTCTTGCTACCACGTGCACTAACAAGGTCAAACTCCTCGTCGTCCTCGAAGTCTTCGTCACCATCACTTTGATAATCATCGTTATACTGTGGTGGCGGCTGTCTTCGAGGCTCCCTGCGTGACCCTTCTGATGGTCGTCTCGAGCTTCCACCCCTCCCACTGTGCTCGGAACCATAGTAGTCATAGACATCATCATAGTATTCCTCGTCCTCATGATGTTCATCTCGTCTCCTTCCCCCCCTCGAGCTTGGAGGAGGAGGCCTTTGCCGAGAACTTTGATAACTCCTATCACTCCGGGCACTTCCGCGCCTTCCAGAAGGCTGTTGTGGCTCGTCATCGTCGTCCTGCTCTTCTTCTGGGACGTATCCCATCTCATCCCGCCTACGCCTGTCTCTCCCAGCATCTCGCTTGCTAGTTTGACGAGAGGGTGCTTGTTTGACTGGGAAAGCCGCGCCATTATCTCGAAGGCGATTAGAACCGGGATCTTTCTCCGGCGGGGGTGTGGGTGGGAACACCTGTCGCTCTTGGCTTCGGGGAATACTTGTATTCGGGTTTGCGTTCGAAGCTTCTTCTGTCCTCTTTGAAGTTTTGTTCGGGATTACTAAGTTTGATGCAGCGAATGATAGCGACTCTGTCGGTCTATCGTCAACTGGTTCAACAATCCTCTTAGACTCCGTACCGGAGAAACCAGTGAAAGTGTTATTCGCATCCGTTGCTGCGACTAACCTCGCCTTTCCGAGATAGTCTTTTGTTTTGACATTTCTAACCTTTGCGTCACTAGGTCTATAGAGCACCCCGACAGGAATTGAAAACACGGTGTAGCCCTGTGCCCATATATGGTTAGTAAATACCGTTAAGATCGTGCAGGGCTCTTTTTTTATACCTCCCCTCCATCACGAATCGCCTCGTCGATGACACCATGGTCATCTACTTGCTTTTCCTTCACCGAGTATCCCCAATCTTGCATACCAGCTTCCCTCTGATTTAGGTAGATATAGCAAAGACCACGGTTGAATAACACCTCGCAAGAATACAATCGGAATTTAAGGCCAAGTTGCTCATAGTCGATTAATGTGTTTCCTCGCAAGTACAGAAGAGAGTCATTAAAGTTGGCAAGAGCTTCTTCAAAGTCTCCTAATAAGAAGTTGGATACGCCTTGTTGAAAGTACGCGACAGCGAAGTAGTTGTCTAGCTTAACGGCCTTTTGGAATGCTATGACCTATGTTCGAGGCATTCGTTAGTATACATAATACGGCCGAAATATTGTTAGGAACTTACAGCTTTCTCGTGCTCTCCCAGGGTGGCGTGGATTACACCGATGTTGAAGAGAATTTTAGAAGTATCTCCAATTCTATCAAATTGCCGCAATGCTTCATCGTATTCGTTTCCATCATAGTGCTTAATCGCTTGCACCCAAATCTCGATTTCCTATCAAGGGGGGCGTCAGCTCCTACTTCTCCTATGGACTCTATAACATTCTGTAAGCCCACCTGTTTCAACGACATGATAGTGACGTTCACTTAGGTCGCCTATGGGTAGGGTGAATATGCCGGTGTGCCTGACGTGTCTGATAGCGTCGTTGACTATACTATATACCGATCGAGTGGTCGATTGGCACCAACTGAAAAGGGTCCTCGGGTAGGTAATGCCGTCGCCGATGATGTCGTAGTACTTAACTATCGGGTCGGATTCGGGCAAATCGGTGTATAATATATACAAGTAGTCGGCGCTCTAGGGCTTATACTACGTGAGTGCTTAGGTTTCTTAACTAAGTACGTAAATTAATTGTTAGGATTCCTGCTACTGCCACATGCAAACGTAATGATAGCGAGGACTGCGTTGAAAGGATGGGATGATATGGATGTAAAGGGGAAGCGAACAAGTTTCTCCAGGCCCATCCAAGTTAAGTATATTTATTCATTGAAGATACACTTCCAAGATGCTGGGTAGTCGCTGATTGGTTGTTCAATGGAAATAGCGACACTCACATGGGACCAGTCAAAATAATGCTGCCAGCCGAATTAAAGGAAGAAACACACGGCAGCAGGGCCAGTAACGGTCTGCAAATTAATCGGGCCACAGGAACACTGCGAGGGCTGTCGACGAATGGAAAGCTGTGCTGCTGGTTGTAGGCGCCGATTAGTACTTGATCCCCACTCCTGGCAACCCACCACTCCAACACGCATACTTGCAGGCGGTGAGGGGATACTTGAGTACTCAAGTACCTCTGAGGTACTTACTTTACTTATGTAAAATGAATGTCTGCTATGTATAAGATACTGCGCCCTAGAGACACCGCTTGAAACTTCTGAATGTGTTTTTTGAGATTGATGCGCCGTTTGACTGATCGAGCGAGAAAGTCCACGGGAGAAAATGTCCTCCGAGAAACTACGAGTCCAGCCCGTATGAGAGAGGGGGCGGTGGGAAATACTAGGATGGAACTTGGGTCCAAAAAAGTATAGAGGAAGAACGACGGGACGGAGTCGCTGGGAATGACAAGCCCGCTGTTGCTGAATCGGGGACCGTGGCGCTTAGAAGGAAGCCTCAACTCTGGGCGAGATACTTTATGTGATCGAAAGATCAAGATCGTGGATCCAAACGGAAGGAAAGTTTCTTGAACAGAAAAAAAAAATAATAAAAAAATAAAGATAAAATAAAAATAAAGATAAAATAAAATAAAAAATAAAAAACCGATTCAACAGTCTATGTATCAAAAGAGTGAAAGAGGGACCTGCTCTAAGAAGAATTGAAAGTTGTAAGATTGTTGTTTGAAAAAAAAATAAACGAATGTGGTGAGCTTCGGCGAGGAAGAAAGAAGAGAGAAGAGGGAGGGAAAAAAAAAAAAAAAAAAAAAAAACCAATAAGATCGGGGTCGAAGGGCCGCCGGCATACTTAACCCAAGATCTTCACGAGTTTCTTTAGCCTCATGGCGGAGGATATCACCCTGTACACAGCACTATGGAGGGGGTATATTTTGGTATCGTGAGTCGCCCAGACTCGAAACAAGAATGGCTGCCCCTTGCTCTCGAGATCTCGTTTCATCAAGTTTTCTCTCTTCTATTATATCCCCAACGACACACCAATAACACAAATGTCGACTACATGTACTTAAGCAGCCCAATGTCCCATCATCTGATAACCCTCTGACAGTCGCATGATTCCAAAGATCACAATGATCGCCAGCCAGAACCTCTGTTGTGGCTTTGGTCCACTTTCTTTCGGGATCTGCTCGAAACGCTATTTGGACCCGAAACTGTTTGAGGGGGAGACGTCAACCGTCTCGGGCCATGTCTGGGGCCACCCCTGGCCATGCCTAGCCAATTATGTAGAATCGGCAGCCTGGGTTTTGGTTGTTTGTGCATTTATGTGTGGAGCTAAGGACTTAATTACTTAGTAACATATGCATACTTACTTGATATACATGGCCTTGGTTCGATCTCAAGAACAATTATCGAAATCAGTTGAGGATGTTGCGACATTCCCTTCACGTATCTCGTACACAAGAAGCGCGGTGTTTAAGTTCGTGTTCTTCGATTGACCTCAGTTATAACATTCCTTTCTCCTTTTGCTCGACTCTTTCCTCCCAGACAGTTTTGCCAGAGCAAGAACACACAACTTTATCATTTTCCCACATCCCTGCGCTTCGAGCTATCACGCCGACGAGAGATGCTTCGTCATTTCGATTGGGAGGTTCTGCGATCGGTGAGAGAACCATGCTTCTTCCAATGAGCTCCCAAACAGCAATACTAGCATCAATAATAATACCGCCCGATCCCTCACTACCAACCTCAATCTGTCCAAGCTTGCCCCGAGCTTCAGTACCCATCGTCTCTTCTTCCCACACACCACCGGTTGAAGCAGCACCTCTAGATATATCCCCGTTTTGTCGTATGCTCGCTTGGTAAGTCCCAGGTATGAGGCCCTTGAGACTGATGTCAACTATTGTAAAATCCGGCCCAACCTGAACCAGTCTCGCGAGGCCACGCACAGTAGTCTCTGTATTGGGTGCATGGGTTTCCAGGATGCAGACAGCAGCGCCTATTATCTCTATTAGTACGTTACCATGAGCTGAGACAATATGCGTTTCCTACTGTTTGGGTTCCCAGTGCCCCTCAAGATACAATCTTTCCCAGTTTCTCGGAGCGAAGCGGATATCTTCGAAGGAGCAGCTGTACCTTCAACTTCAACTAGCTGCTGTTCAAGGTGGCAATCGACGTTTAGTATTCCTACGGCTGATAATTAGTACCGGTCTGGGGGGCCTCCAAAACACCATTTGCCCTGAGCGGTTTTCTTACCTTCAACCTGAGATAGGGCATTCTTGACGCTATTGATGCAACCTTCGCAATGGAGAGGCACTGCAAACAAAGTCTATAGATGTAGTGCATCCATCAGTCTCGGGAAGGCTGGATTTTGATGACACGATAATAGTACCTTGAAAGGTGGCCGTTCTCGCATTC
>NW_011645654.1:2017567-2116888 GCF_000225545.1 Orbilia oligospora ATCC 24927 | reverse complement strand
TTTTTGGATCCTCCTTATCACGTAGTTAGGAACCGAACTGATATAGCAAGGTATATTCCGGGTTTTCCCTGTGATGTCGATACAATATTGATCCGAAATTTGTTCTCCGATAGCAGAATAATACCCGTAAGCGATATATACCTAGTTTAAAAGTGTTTAGGTGAGTACTAAGTAGGTATATTGTAGCTGCATTGATATGGAGACACAAGTTCCCATGCCCATGACCAATACAGTACCGGTGTTGATCGTGATCGATATGGATATAAGTTTTCGCAAGTTAAGTAGGTAAGTAAGTAAGTAAGTACTTAAGTACTTGGGTAGGTACTTCTAGCTTCTTAAGTACCTACTCTGACTTACCTAATCTAGGCCCTGAAGTATGTGGTGCGACCATCCTGCTTAGAAATAGCCATTGCATACACCTCGTGTGCGCCACACATGTTTTTTTCTTATGTGGCGCTCTTAACTACAACCCGCAAAGCCCCAAAATTAAATTTAGATACCAATATCGCATGCGACAACTTGTTTATTCGTCGACATGAATACCCACATCATATAGCGATTGATTCCCATACATAACTTATAATACCTCAAACCTATCACCCGAAGACCCATTTGAGGGGAGAGCCAATCTAAACCCCGACAATGTCGCAGGTTCTTGGGCGAGTGAGTAGCTCTATCTCTTTCGAGTTCCCCCACCACCACCATAGAGTCAAGCTAACAGTTCAATATTTATAGACTAATCTGGCATTTTCGAGAGCGTGGCATGTTGTCAATGTCGGTGCGGATTCTCGAAGCCTTGGAAGGCTTGCAACTTCTATAGCGGTGACGTTGATGGGCAAGCACAAGCCAATATACCATCCATCAAGTACGGTCTACCACCCATCCAATCGGTACTTTGCAAAGAATAACGGTTACTAAATTTATCTGGCTCCGCGCGTTAGACGACTGTGGAGACTATGTTGTAGCAGTTGGTTGTAACGACATCCGGCTCACTGGCAACAAGAGGGATCAAAAAATGTATTACAAGCATACGACACGGCCCGGGAAAGGGTTCAAACAGATGAACATGGAGCGAGTTTTCCAGAAATTTGGAGGCGGTGAAATCCTTAGGAGAGCAGTTAGTGGGATGCTACCGAAAAACAGACTGAGGGACGTGAGGTTGGCAAGATTAAAAGGTAAGTTTATGGAGATTGGACCGCGATATCTGTTGGACGGCATGCTAATCAATAATCAATAATAATTATTATAATGATAATAAAACTAGTTTACGAGGGATTGCACCACCCGTACAAGAAGAATATTATGGTCATGGAAGCGAAGTCCAACCGTAGGGGGCCAATCGGCCCCTCCTACGGACCTGTTGGGGCGCCTAATAATAACCATAATAACCAGGAAGCAAGCCCGCCATTAGCGATAGAGTAGCTTTGTGTTTTGATTCGCCCAGACCGGTGATACGGATGTGTACATAAGTATGTTTTTATTGACTTTACGAGATTGTAAAATCTACCTCCGATTTGCTATAGGGATTTTCGCAGTATAATGATAGGGCTCGCGTCCCCTAATTACGCGCGCGCGGAGTATTTTGGTGGCCACACCACTGAAGGAGAGCAGACTAGACCTTGTCGTTATATTATTTCCCTAGGAATAACGAGCGGGGCGGCAGTTACACAAAGAATGGTTTAGAACTGGAAGAAGGATTCTGAGAAAGGGCAACGAAACTAATACATGAAACGCCAGTAGCTACCCATATTAAAAAAAGATAGGTGTCCTTATATCTACAGATTCCAGAGAGAGTACAAGTTTTGATATAGGGTTTTCAATGATTCGGAGCCCTCAGATTCCTACAGCTTGGAGGCTGGCCTGCGAACAACTCGGCACTTGATGAGGCCGTTTGGACCAGATTGAGGTGCGTAGACTTCGGCATCCTTCCCTGTATTCTTGAGTCCTTTGTGCCAACTAAGGTCTATAATCCGCATTAGCATGTTCTAGTTTTAACCGATTATCTGATTCCATGATGTTTTTGGCTTACCAATCTCAAAGTAGTGCTTGTTCGGCAAGGTGTACTCAACAGCTTCAACTCTAGGGGCCTCGGCCAAGATATTCTCACACATCTTGTACATGGTTGCCTGGACACTGGCACTGTTGTCCTCGGCGAAGATCTTGAGGGTGGTTTTTCGTGCGGCTTCAAATGTTTTGTCGAATGTGGCAGCATCCGATTCTACTTGGGCAACGGTCTGATATCGTTTCCAAGTCCATTGAGCGTCAACTTCTGTACTCAAGATGCGATCCCATGTCTCCTTTAGTGTGGTATATTCGTCTCTGTGGAAACCGTGGAACGCGGAACCAGTGCTCTTAAGAACGAGGAGACCACCGATCTTGGATGTGATCGTGAATCCTTCGTTTCTGCGAAATGTGACCTCAACGTTTCGAGTCTCGGCGCCGTCTCGCAAGAAAGAGTGAGGGTGAGGCTTCCCATCGACGTTGATACGAGTCCAACGGTGAACAATAATGTTGACGTGAGCAGCATGAATATGACTATACTTTGCTGGAAAGTGTGCGGCTAGAATAGCACCATACAGTTCCGGAGGGTCTACAGGGTTTTGCTTGGCAAGAATGTAAATGGTGTTTTTAACGGTATCAGTGGCTACGACAGGTTTGTTGTCGGCCTCGGTGTAGGATGTCTCGATATCCCCTTCCAACAGGCAGCAAACGGTCATTTCCGTGACGGTCTGTGTCTGTTTCTTTTCATCCCGGTGGACTTTGTAAACGCGGACGTTGTCCTGAAAGTTTGAAACGGTAGAATTAGTAACTGGCGACAAAATATCTTATGGAGAGAGAGTTTTGATACCTTTCCATATCGTGCAGCAGCTAGTGATGCCATCTTTGCATATGGCTGCACAAGGAAGTTATCGATGTGTTTATATTTGTGTGATAGGGTTTATGATGTCGAACTGTGTGTATACCAGTAATTGGCCGGAATGAAGCAAAGCAAAGGGGCCTGGGGGCGAGATATATTAAAAGCAACGATATCGAGCGGAGTGAGAGGGGTTTCCTAGAGTCTTCGAAGTGCACGTAGAGATAGATACTATTTATATGTTTATATGTTTATATACCAAGCAGGAGATGCAGTAAGGTATGTTAGGTATTTGTACCTTGGTGTTTTATAATTAGCTTGATGTGTCTGAGAGGTCGCAAAGCTAAGTTAGTTTGATACAAAAGACCTTCCGACTGGCTCTTATTTATACCCGACCAGGAGAAAATTTCATTTGATCATGTCATGATTGAAATTCCTTTCATATGGCAGAAAGGGGAATTCGAGATAGGTAGATACTCTTCTAGGTACTTAGATAACAGAAGTTACGTAGCGCCGCCGTGGAGGTCACCGAAAGCTGCGGATTGATAGCATTCTAGTGTTCGTTCAAGTCCGTGGTTCATCGGCTCAACAGGCGATCTCCGAGATTCCTTCCTGGCCTTGTAAAGCCACAACAACGACAGCCACTGTGGCATCTCTCAACATTGTGGCTGATGAATATTGTGGCTGGTTTAGTACTGACTAATCAACTGGAATGCACCCACCATGCTTGGACTAACCGCATCTGCCAGACACCTCCCATCTGCCAGCTGAGCTCGACCAACCAACTGATCTACCAAATTGATACCATCGTTTACCTGTTCCTAACCATCGTCTTTAGCCATTGCACTTTCCCGTCCTAGCTGAATTTGGTCTTTTACGAATTTCTCCCTTCCAATTGGGCCCCACCTTCTCCCAACGCGCCGTCCGTTATGCCTACCTAACTCTAGCTTTCGTTATCCTTAGCCCCGCGAATGATTTGATAACGGTCCAATGATGCTCAATATCAATGAACAGAGAAGCAGCATGAGCGATGATAACAGTACCAATATCCGAGTTCCCGGCCAGCTTAATACCCACCTCCAATCCAGATCAAGCGCCATCGAGTCGCCGGTTCTTTCCGTTCAACATGGGGGTGGTAACGCGATGCTTACCCCGAACGTTAATCGGGGGACCAACATACGATCGAGCTCCACCATTCGCCCAATTCCCGGTAATGCTGCCTCGATAGGACCGAATGCTGTTGAAGGCCCTGCCAGTTTCAATTCGACAACCCGGGCTATGATCTCAGCCCCGCTATCGTCCACCTTCACAACTAATTCTCCGATGGACGTACGGAACGGCCAATTAGAGTCTCTTGAGAAAAGACTCGCCATCGAGAGAAAAATACAAGCCGGTGCCGAGAATCTTCTTCTAGTCCTGGACTCGAAAAAGCCAAAGGATGCGAAAAAGGCCAGGGCAGAAGCTGAGCGTGCTCTCAATGAAGCCAATGTCAAGATTGACCAGCTGACCAGTCAAGTTGATATTATTCACTCCCGGAATCTAAAGCAACAATCTGAGTCAAGGACTCGGATGGCTAGTAAATTTCGTGGAGAACCTCTGCTCCCAGTCCCACCCGGAATTGCCACACCAATAGGAACTGCTATCAGCGAAGAAATACTATCTAGTGAATCGCCCACCTGGTCATTGTCGGAAATACTCCAGTCTCTAGAAGAAAGGGGACAGCGCCCAGAAATCTACGTCGAGAAAGCGAACACTCTTGTGCATCTCCTCAAACGGCACCAGTCTCTCAAATATGACTTGGAATGGTCCGCTTTTGGGAAGCGGGTGCAGTTCATGTTAACCCATGAAAGTCGTGAGGTAGTGTCCGCGGGATATAGGGTAGCTAGGTATTCGATTGCCGATATTCGATCGCTGCAAACAATCAAAGAGCTTAATACGGATATCATCGTAATCAAGTACGTTATATACTCCCGTAGGCCCTTGTCGATAGCTTAGAGAGGCTAACAGTTGGATAAAGCTCATTGGCGAAGGATCATACAAGCCCTGATGCTCGCTCTAGTGTTGAGAGGGAACAGGCCCTCAAATTCGTGCGCGCCTTTCTCGAAATACCCGGTGGTGCAAAAGAGGTATCGAGGGCGGTTGCTAGAGCCCTTGTTTCTTGCGCAGAGCAGAGCGACGACCGTCTCCGGGCTATGTGCATAGAAACTTTAGCAGAAATTCGTAAGGCTTGATCGACCGCGTATGTTAGAGGGTTCCGTACTAATTTAATCGCATTCAGTCATCTTTGAACCTGCATTAGCTGTTGCAGCCGGTGCGGTCAGGATATTGGCCCAGGTGCTCGCTGACGGCCCTGCGGAGCTATCTGATTGTATTGTCGTTGCCTTTCTTTACCTTCTTGATATGCCAACGACAAGACAGTACATCCGACCTGGCCATGACCTTGAAGTCAGTCGCCGAAACTTGTTCTTTCCAGTGTTTCGCTATGGGGGAATCTGACAAAATTTACTCTAGATTGTTTTCTCGTCCTTCACAGATTCGTATGCCAAGGCCACCATAAGCGATGATAAGCTAAGGTCCTGCGCCAGAGTGATAAGTTCCGTGTTTAAATCTTGGCCAGGTAGCTCCAGGACTCTTTCGCCGAGCTTGATATCGACCGGACTAATGGAGTGTAGGTGTGCTCGCATTGTCCATGTATGGCTTGCGGACAGTTAAATCGCTAGTGGAATCCCTGAAAATACCCCATATTGGGGTCAGAGTAAGATTCTGTACCTGCCCAACCGGTAAATACAAACCCGCACTTCTAACATAGCCTAGGATACCGTGTTAGAGTTATTATTTGATATTTTTCGGATTAAGCCCCCATTATGGTCCTCGACCTTCCTCGCTGGAAGACGACTAACTAGTGAGCTTTCACAAAGCCGAGTATACTCTTTGTTTATAAGTGCTGACCACTCGCTAGCATACGGCCGTGTCGCAAATATGAAGGTATTTGAGTCGACCTTGCCAATCATTGAAGACAAAGAAAGGATTAATCTGGTTGACCATTTCAACGCACTTCTCCTTGCGATATTCTCTGAGTCTGGCCTTCTGGATGTAAGTATCCGTAGAGCACCACGCTCCTGTAAAGAGGCCACTAATGGAGAACAGTCTCTTTTGATAATACTAGAAGAAGAGGATGGCGACCCTGCTATCGTGAGAAAGTCCACCCTTCTCGTTGGTGAGATCTTGAAGCTTTCGAATCGTCTTCTACCCCGAGATCTCAACACCCGTCTGCAAATGCTTCCAAGTTTGTTTCGCTGCGCTTCTAAATTCGATAATATAGCGAGGAAAACAGCTACTTCTGCTGTTTATCAAATCGATTCTTTAAACAGAACCCTCCACCGGACTGGCAACCATGGGGGCACCCATGCGACCCGGCAATCTTTGGATGATGGCAGCTCCGCAAGGCAAGTGGAGCAAGTCAAGCTGAAGCTTAATTTGCAAATTGACGAACCGCACTTCCGGAGCCTAATCCTAGACTCTCAGGTACTTTATTCAAGACCAATTTCCACCTGTCCTTCTTTTACTAATAGGGATAGATTCTCACCACAAAAAACCACACGAAATGGAAGATGGATGCTCTTTTAGAATTAGTTCAGGGCTCGTTGTTGAACCCCAAGCGTTTGGATGAGGCGCTCAAGGGAACCAAGTTTCTGAAACGACTTATGTCCTTTTTCCGGCCGTTTAAATATCGATTCTCGGAGGTTAAGAATACAAAACCAAATCTTCGACTTGTTAAATTAGGATGCTCTCTCTTCCACACTCTTCTTCAGAATCCTGAAGGGGTCAAATACTTAGCGGATCATAAAGTACTCCGCCAGATCGCAGAATGCTTAGCCCAGCTGGATCCTATGAGTGGGATAACGTCCCCGGAGCCTTTGTTTTCTAAGGCTAGGTTGCAGGAAACACTTTGTTCTGGTTATTTTATGTTCCTTGGCGTTCTTAGCACGGACCCTAATGGGATTGCGTAAGTCGACTCTGTGCTTATATGGTGGCCACTACTTAATATGATGTCTAATATAGGATGATGGAACGGTGGAAGATGTTCAACATGTTCTATCATATCAGCGAGCTCCGGAGTAGGGACGACCTCATGTTCTATTTCATATCTGCTATGGACTTTACGACGTATGGCTTTCAAACCCCACGACAATCAAATTGCTGATCATACCTAATAAACAAAATATAGTGATGGCCACCCTCGTATTATTTTGTCAAAGGCTCTTACTACGGGGCCTCGGGTATGTTGGAACATTTAGGATTCTAGGATTCGATTGGAGACTATTGCTAAACCATATTTTTATTTATTTTTTGAAATATAGGCCGTGCGTTTATTTGCGACAAATCATTTGCGTAGCTTGGTCGAGGGTTGTCGAACGCCCCCGCCGAACCCTCTGATGCCCCCAAGTGTAACGACGACAAAGTCAACAGAGACCTCACAATGGGCGATCCGCCTATTGGTTACGCAGCTATATGACCCTGATGTTGAAGTTTGTAAAACTGCTGTCAAGATACTTGAGGAAGCATGCAACGCCAGAACTTCACTTGAATACGTTGTTCAATGCCGCCCGGCTCTCGATCATCTGGGGGAAATTGGCGCGCCGCTTTTACTTAGGTTTGTCTATAATTCTTATCTAAAGATGTTGGTTGGAAACTTATATTTGTCCTTACTGTCAGATTCCTATCAACCTCTGTGGGATACCACTACCTCAATGAACTAGACTATATTAACCGTGAGATGGATGACTGGTTTCATGTAAGTTCTAGTTCTAAGTTTTATTTTCGTGCGCGCAAAGGCTTTTGTATTAACCGGTCGGAGGGCGTAGGGGAGAAATGACGTATACGTCGACCAAGTCGAAGCGTCCCTTGCCCGTGCTTTTTCCGATGGTGAGAGATCTGGAGCCACTCAAGAGCCAGCTTCGTTTTCAGACGCGGATTCCATTGGATATGTTCCACCCCACTTCTATCGTGAACTCGCTAAAACCGAAGAAGGTTGTAGACTGCTCCAAGAAAAGGGGCACTTCGAAGAATTTGCGATGTTTGTGAAGGACAATGCCGATGAATACGAGGACTTCGAAATTGTCACTAAGGTAAAGGGGTGTTTATGGGCTATTGGAAACATTGGATCCTTGCCTTCGGGGGCACCATTCATCGAGAATTCCGATATTGTCGAGGATATTGTCTCTATAGCCGAGGCGTCTAAGGTATTATCTTTGAAGGGAACAGCATTTTTTGTCATTGGGATGATCTCCCGCACTAGTAGCGGACTCGAGGTTTTAGATGGTTTTGGTTGGGATGCCAAAGTCACCGACATGGGTGAATTTATTGGCTATTGCCTTCCTAAGAGACTGGATAATCTACTTTCGGTAAGCTTCAGCTTGGATACACAATGTGAATTGATAATGAACTAATACGAGAAATCCAAGCTTCAAACCTGGGATTTTGCCTCTGGCGAAACAAACCCGAGTGGACGAATCACCACCTACTCTATCCCTGGAGTTGATGAAGCACTTCTCCAGAAGGTTCTCATATCTATGACGAATCTAAGCAATCACATTCTAGCAAACGAGGCCTCGAGAGAGCTTGTAAAGTACGGGACCGGGATCGCCGCTTATTCCAAATTAGTCAGCTAACGAAGCGCAAAACTTTAGGTTGAAGCAAAGCCACCCTGATCTGTTCCAATCTCCTGAGGTATATTGCCAGGCCTTGCGAATTCTGGAGTCATATAGATACAGGCTCCCCGTCAGACGGTTCATATTAGAAATTTTTGAACGGAAGTGTGTCGATACGGTCGTGAAGGCTCCGCCTAAAACGGGCGGGGCGAATGGCATCGTATCCGCGGCGTTCACCCCGCCGGCGCCGCCCCCACTCCCACAGGTGCATATCTCGTGAGGGGTATACCGCAATCGCCTGCTTGGTTACATCTACTCCTCATTCCTCTGGGGAGGGGGGGTTCTTTCCCCATAGCCATGTACTAAGCAGTTGCCCTTTTCCCCTCCTCTTATTATTCCCCGTTCACGTCTTGCAAACATTACTTTGGGGGAGTGTCATATCATTTGGATAAATGAATGGATTAATGTACATATTTATCATTTGGCTGGTGTGAGCTTTCCCTTTTTTTTTGATGGGATATATTGTCATGTTCGTATTTTCTGGCGCATAGGGGTCGGGCGAATGAGGAAATATCGAAGACGTCATGATCAGGGCGGACGACGGGCGACCGGGAATCTATGCCCCGGACTCAGGCAGGGGTCTATCCCGAGCCAACGGTTCCTGCCAGCCCCTGCTGGCCACGCGAAGGAACTCCGATTCACAGCCAGATTTACGATCAGTGGGTGTCAACATGTTACCTAAACAATCGCCTTCACAGGCCATACCACCGCACTGGCTTACTGAATCGGTATCCGAGCCCTCTCCGCATTGCATCGCATCGACTCTACATATAAAATACTGCATGCATGTCGACAAATACCGGTCGCGGAAAATTTCAACCTCCTCAACACATATCGATATATCCTTACAGTCTTTTGGATACATCACATCAGTAATCTGCGGGGCGGCTACCAATTGAATCTCGATATTTCAAACTTAAATAAACGTCCGGCTAGGCTATCTCGACCCTGCCTTCCCTCAAGGGTATTTGTATTATCTAACCGATTGCACACTAGGATAGTCATGGCATGTTATTGCCCTTCCTGAATGAATGTCGATTCGAATACCGGGCCGAGCGCCTCAGATTCAGCGTGTTACCTCGACAGCATTGCGGGAGGGAATGTAAGCAGAAATGCACCACAAGCAGAACCTAGACTGGAATTAGCGCCTGGATTCGAGTCTAAGTCAAAATCCCGTCTTAATGGCAATCAACATCTCCGAGAATTTGTGCGCCTGCTCCAGTGTGAATTGTGCCACAAGATTCTCCAGCAGCCTCTCGCACTGCCCTGTGGAGAAACGCTTTGCCGTTCCTGTTTACCCCCGTTTCGCGATAGAAGGAATATCTCATACCCAAATCAACCAAACAGAAGAAAGGGATTTCTCTGCCCATTTCAATCATGCAAAGGACAGGAGCACTCACTCGCAGATTGCAACCTGAACATAACTCTCGCAAATATCCTCGCGATAGTCGACACTGCTTTATCGGCTAGTGTTAGCGCTTCACTAGATAAGCATGGGAATTCACTGGCTGAGGTTGATGGTCACGGGGAGGAGTTGGGCATCGCACCAGCGGCGCTTTGCTTACTTGAATCGTCGGTTAGCTTATTGGAGGCGTACGAGTTGGTGCAGGCGGGTCTTTTACCGTTCAACTCTGATTTTCCTACCCAGATGGATGGACGGCTCTCCGACGAAACGAAATTCCTGGAACAGCAGATAGTGGGCAGTATCCTTTTAAGAATTCGCCCTGAACTTGACTGCCAAGTCTGTTACAATTTTTTGCGATTGCCCATAACAACTTCATGCGGCCATACCTTCTGTCAGGTCTGTCTCAGACAGGTCAGAGATCGCTCAAATTTATGCCCATTCTGTCGTAGATCACTCTCTCCCTACCAAACGGTGGTGGAAGAAAAGGCAAACCGACGCATGAGAACACTGCTATCATATTTATTTTCGGACGACGTAGCAGCGAGAGACGATCAAGCTGCAGAGGACCCTCAAAATGAAACAAATCAAGTCCCGATCTTTGCTTGCGCCATGACATTTCCTCGGGTACCAATGTTCTTGCATATATTTGAGCCCCGGTACCGGCTGATGCTCCAGAAGGTCATTAGTAACGGTAGTAGGTCTTTCGGTATGGTTTCTCATCGGCGAGGCCCTGTGCCATCGGCAGATGGGGATTTCGATGCTCCATTTACTAGGTACGGCACGATGCTCTATGTAACCGATTTACAGATGTTCCCAGATGGCCGGAGCCTAGTAGAAACCATTGGAACATATAGATTCAAGATAGTGTCATACACATGGCAGGACGGGTATCCTATGGCCATGGTGGAAAGGATTGAGGATATAGCCTACGCAGACGAAGAAAATATGGAGATGATGGAGCGAATTCTCGATGCGACCCCCGGAAACGCCACAGCCCTCGCTAGTTTATCCCACCTACCAACCCAGGAACTACATCGACAAGGACTTGAATTCGTCAATTCCATGCGAACCAGCTCGACTGGTTGGTTTACAGACAGGATTATTAACGCCTACGGACAACCTCCACAGGACCCAGCTATTTTTCCCTTCTGGGTCGCTACGCTACTGCCCGTTCACGAAAGAGAAAAATATCTTGTTTTGGTTTCTACGAGTGTTCGAGAGCGGTTGAAACTTGTTACAGTCTGGATGCGGTCAATGCAGCAGCGAAGTTGGTATGTAGCAATCCTAATTTATAATTCTTCCCCCGCTTCCGACGTCTCTTCGCGAGGATATCTTGACCCACAAATCTGTTAATGATTAAATACTAGGTTGTCTACAGGCGGACTCAGTGGTTCTTGTATCATCTGTTAAACAGACTTCCCATTATTGGAATATTTTTCGCGGCAATATACTTCTTTTTTGCCAACCGAAAGGATTTCGCTGAACATCAAACCGTCGTCTCGGACAATTTGTCGATTTATTTTATTGGAACTATGATCGCGATTATAGCAACGGCCACAGTCTTCTCCAGGGCCCGATGACGGACCTAGATATGTATTTCATTCCTCAATTACTAGAAGTATGTTTCTCATCCCTCGCGCCAATTTTCCACTAAGGCTACACTTATGGGAGCCCTATTATGTTTCATTAGTACGGGCGGCGTTGAGGATAGGTTTTTTCTCTCCTTCCCTTATTTTCTTTCCTTTTCTTTCCTTTTCCTTTTTAGTGATTGGAGGCATAGTCATGGATACTAGAATTAATTATTGAATTCCCAGCGGCTAGAGCCTGCCTGTTAGAGTAGATATATACATAAAGACAGCAATCCCCGCGCAATAAAGTTCGTACTCAAACAAACGATCTGAACGAGAATTCTCGTCTTTGCTGCTTAACAATCACCGTTAACCCATATTCCCAAAGGGAATCTGATAGCTAGATAAGGGGAGGTTGTAGTAAAGAAACCCAAACGCCAAGCCGATTGTATTAACATAATTATTAAGATAACCCCGAGTAACGCCGGCTAAGTTGTCATATAGAAAGAAAGAAAGAGAAAGAAGAGAAACCCGGAGGCGCACATGGAGTTCACCAACTCAATGTTTGAGTTTAAGGTCGTGGAATATTCCTAGATCATGCTGCGAGTCCCCACCTGTATACGGCTGTGCCATGATTTGCGGAGACTCGTCCAATTGAGGTGTCGCATACATTGGTTGTGGACTGAACGTTTGCGGTGGGTATTCGCCTTTATAATAAGGGTCAATGTATACTTCCTGAGGAGGTTCTGGAGGTGCTGGCGGAATGGTGAAAACCCCAGGAACTTCGTAGATAAAAGGCTCATAATGCTTCGTGTCTTCAGGTTCTTGCAGTTCAAACCCATCAAACCCGTCTGCAGCGTGCCTTGCTGCCGCCACCTGCCGCCTCCTAGATTCCTCTCCATCCTTCTTACCTATCCCCATCTTGTGCTCCCAAAGTTTGATGGCGCCGTAGCCTAACAGATAAACAGCAAATATAATGGCAGCAACACCAGAATATATAGCTGTCGGGGGTAGGCTGGCCTTGGCAAGTGGGAGGCCGAGGCCGCCGTTGACAATCCCCATGATGATAGCAGACCTCCCTAGCCAGATATGAGCGTAGGATAGCCATGTTCGCTTCCCCTTTACTTTGAACATCATGTGGTGGGAGGCTCCGAGGATGACCTGAAGGAACAGTAGGACCATAACGACCACACCGATAAACTGATGCGAGTAAAGAAAGTGCGACTCGAGAGTAGCGCTTGCCATGACGCCAGTACCCAATCCTACTATCGCCAATGAAAAACTAAGTACCTGCAAGGTAATGTGAACGTAAACCGCCTGTCGAATGGTATGTCTAAGCAGGCGAATAATAATGCCACCAAGGGGAAACAGAACAACAAATGCGACGCTCATAACAACCGCTATGTAAAAAGGGTTAGCTAACAATGCCGATAATATGATCTAAAGTTGCGAGTTTGGATCCTACCATGGGCTATGATGTAGTTCTGTCGCTTTTTGGCAAGCTCGTTTGGAACGGTATATAGAGAACCTGAAGCCTCGGGGTTCAACGGTATGGGAGCAGGGGGATTAGGGTCATCGACCACAGCCACCGTCATGTCTAGAGTAAAAATACCATAAGAATTTTCGTCATGTTGCTGAATATCTTCTTGTAAAGAGCTACTCTCAAGTTGTTGTCCAGAGTTTTGCGCCCAGATCCAGGTTGATGTATGGCTTGTTACATCCAAGTGCCCGCCAGCCCATCTTTTACAGTTGTTGCATGTAAAAAGTGCGGTCATTTGACCGTCCACTATACCAGACCCTTCCAAGATGGAAACATCAGTTTGGGGGTAGTAGTGCGGGGCAACTTGTCCACTGGTGTGATAATAGAGTATGTTAGCGAATTTATTTCGACAAGGGGCGTTATACCACAGAGATAGCTACCTCGACAGCCTTGGGGACACAGTGACATTGGCACTAGCAGTTCCCGGGTATATAATAAACATTAAAGAACCAGCCATCCTATTTCCAATTCCTATAGCTGTCCAACCTTTTGCCGCAGCACCGGTAACCCTGATGAGCATATAGCCATCATCGTCATGAGCGGTTGTTAGTGGCATAACAACAGAGGCGCAGAACTTTCCACCTGGGTCGCAGTAATTGGACTGCGAGCACACGAGCCTCGCTAATTGATAAAATAACCAGCAATTAGCCTTTGCATAATACTGAAAAATAGTGCTTGAATACGGTATATATCCTACCTAAATGAGATAGAAACAAGAACAAAATGCACTGGAATAACCGCATTGTGAAATAGTTGCTGATTTAAGTCTCGATTGCGTCTCGATATATTGAGTTATAATGGAACAGGAAACACCAAGGAGGAACGTCGACACATGTACATGGGAGGAAGGGTCAAGATGTGTTGTTCCAGGTTCCACAAGGAGCTGAGATTTAGTGTCGAAAACGCGGAATCTGTCGGCCAGCGACAAAGATGAAGGAACGAGGCCTACGCGATGTTCCTTGGTACTTCTACCAGGCGGCCTCGGAACTTTCCTTGTAGCTGACGAGACGAGAGGGACGATGGCGGCGGCGGTTGGTTTTGTGAAACGAAGGGAATCAAAACCCAGTGCGCCGTCAGCTGCGGGTCGACTGAATCGAATGGCAGCCGGCTGTCAGATCAGGTCCCGAAGAAAATAATATCCACCCTGCAGACAAGAAAATGTCTGAAGCATACAATGGGGATTGTCGGGGGTACTTGTAGTATCGCAGCTGGGCTTGGGATGAGGAAGAAGAGATTGCACAGAGAAGGGAGAAGGACTGGAACAGCTGACTTTGGACTGATGGTCGACACACTAGCTCTGAAGGTTGCCATTGGCTGAGCGGTTGCACTTGCATAGTAATACCGCTTCGTACATGGCACATAGTACTCTGTACACAGCACGATGAGAGACAGGAAAAGCGGGACATGGGACATGGGCATGGGCATGGATATGGCCCAGACCAGTTGAGGGCGATGCACTGCATTGGTGGAGGAGGAAGTGGACAATGGGGCATTGTTCGTCCCTGCAAGTGCGAACATCAGCAGTGCCTCCAGCCAACAGCAGTCGATGATTAGGCGCCGTGTGGCCGGACGAGAACAATCCGGCTGATGCCGAATCAAACAGCTGTGCTTTTTGCTTTTTATTCCAGCCCAACATCTTGGGCTTCTGTGGATCGAGCCAATAGATGGATCAACTCGGACTTTTGATTATTTATCCGGAAGGGCATGGAGCTTGAGAACTTCGTTGGCCGCAATACTAATATCTTCTCAAGTTATTATCAGAGTTAGCGAGATAAGTGCGCCATCTTTCTTGGTAGAACCTGTCCAAGCGCTGTACCTTTCCTCGAGACCCAATCCAAGGCGTTTAGATTGAGCAGTCAATCGATTTTTTCCTGTGCCGTGCCTACCAACGGAGCGAAATACGTACATATACGGAGTACTTACGTCTAGATTCCATCGAGGCAAGCGCCAAAAGAATAATTAGCTCGCTCAGAATGGATATTCTTCTCGAATTCGAAGTCGTGGCCTGTATTGGTATGTAGTATAAAATAGTACCTGCGCGAAGGCTAATACCCATTTAATACATTGTTTGTCGTCAGATTTTGTTGGCTATGGGAAAGGATCTCGAAACGAAGGATGGTGGGTACAGGCTAAACCGCACTGGGACAGCCGTTGCGCAAGGATGGGGTTAACGGAACACCCGCATTTCGCCACGAGTGATGCGCACTGTGCCACAGAATCGCATGCCGGAACCATAACTAAATTACAACAGAGTTTGGTAAAAAAACACCATTAGCAGCCAACAGACCGTTCGAGAACAGAAACATGAAAACAAATGTTGTCGCGGGTTTAATCAGCAAAAAACTAGAGGATTTGATTCTCGATGGAAGGCATGTACTATATAGCGCATGTGCCAACAGGAAAGAAACAGGTATAGGTAACGGGGATGTTGGATAAGACTAAAGAGCTTTAGATTATTAGGATGAAGTTAGGAAGGTATGAAAGCAGAGATAGCCATTCACGTTTCGCTGTCTACGTGGACTGAATCGAAATGCGACATTTGTGGAATGGGGAGGGGATCTAGTAGTGCTCATGGGATAAGTACAAGCTACAGGGCACATGGTGGGGGGTTTCTTAAAAAAGGGAAGAAGTAATAATTCATCGTTCACCTATGGAATTCCAATTAGTTTCGACGGGCTGAAGGCCGGCAAGTTGGTGAGACATACCAAAGAAGACAAAGGAGTCGATCCGTAGGTTGAAGATACCGGAAACAGCCATCGCTTCTTGAACATCAGCTTCGGTTGTATCTAACCTACAGCCTTGAAATTCCGCTCCTTCGATGACCAATTTTTCAAGTTGGCTCCAGTTAGAAACACTAGATCCAAGATTCTCGCAGACTGGGATGGAACTAAGTTTCAGGTTGATGAGGCACGATCCAAGTTTGGAGGCGATTGCTTCGCATAGGTGGGGGTCACCATCGATGTGACATTCGGTGGCCTTCGCTTTTGATCCGATAAATGCAAGAGTAGTAAGACGAGGATCTTCAAGACCCATTAAAGCTTTTGCTAAGCCTATTTGGTTTTCGTTGTTCGGGGAGGGTCAGCATCACCTTCGTTTTTGTTTTTTAAACTTGATGGTAACAAACCTTTCTGGGAGACACCAGAGCAGCGTTCAATTTGCAGGGTTCGAAGTAACGGGAAATTTGGCAGAGCCCTTTCGAGGAACTCGTCGTGTATAGGAAAATCTTTGAAGGTGATCGACGTAAGTAGGGTTCCCCTGGTTAGGAAATCTTTGGGACCGGTAGAAATTTTTTTCCATTCGGCTGAAGGCTCGTGGCTGGTTTCCAGTTGGAGAAGCTGTAAGTTAGGGAAACGGTTAACGGATTTTCCCAGGTTCCTCAAATCGTTTTTCCTTGGGAGCCAATCATCAAGGGAGAGGTGGGTAATTGCGTTGTGAGCTTTAGTTAGATAAGAGAGGGACTGCAAGACGCCTGCGAAACTAGCATCAAGGCGTGAAAGATTTGGACAGGCCGCAATTATTAAGCTCAAACACTTGGCCGAAGTGGAGGTTGTGTATCTTTCATCATTCCCTCGCGGGATACCCGAAGGCGTCCATCCATCAACCGACGTAAAAGGAATATAAATTTTGATTTCCCTCACAAACCCCGATAATTCAGGGTAGTGAGCCACGCACTCAGCGAACCGCCTCAAAGTTCGAAGAGAGGTCATTGGAACGGATCGATATAATTCCGCTTGACATAGAGATCTCCACAGGGTATTAATCTTGCGGATAGAATCCAGTTGAAGGTTTCGGTTCTGAAGCGAGGACTCTTCATCATAGACGGTTGAAATAGACTTTCCGGTGACAACGTCTTCATCTTCAAGCACCATCCGAATGATAGTCGAAATTATTTCATTTGGGATCTTCCCAATTGGTGATAGTTTGATCATATTTTGTTCCCGAGGCCCTTTGCCAACTGGTTTGTACCGTGCATTATCCGGTTTAAAAAACGAGTTACTAGGGATATCCGACGAAGAACTAGGTGTTGGTGATTCAGAAATATTCTCAACTTCTATGATATTGAAGCTTTCGGACCCTGAACTAAAGTCTAATGAGGTGTTCGTCAACTCATTCTCAACTTGAGACGTCGCTGTGACGACCAATGCGACAGCATTCTTGCAGTTAGGAATGTCGGCTTGCGCATGGGTTTTCAGCGGAGCAGGTGGTTGTGCAGTGCCATTGGTAATGAGCTCCTGCTCCCCCCCAAAGGTTTGGCTGTTCGGCAACATCTTGGGCTCCCGGAGTGTCTGTATTCGCAGCGCTTCTTCGACGGTCATGGGGTCCAATTCGTTACTCCGCAAAATTGTTTCCCAACCAGGTACCAGAGGGAACGGTTTTAGCACGCGTCGAATTTCTTGCTCTTCAACATCAGTAGCGTAGCTCTCTGGGCAATTTTTTGAAATGTGTCCATAATTCCAACATCTGAAGCAAACAACCTTACCTGTATTGCTTTCCGGTCGTTGGCGTAAAAATGGTTCAGATATTTTATCCCTCGGACGCTGCGCGGCTAGCAATGGTTTCTTCGCTTGGTGGGCATCGGGAATCGGTTCCGGTGGCATTGCTATAGGCTGATCCCATAGAGATGTCTGGGTTGGGGTGTCATTAGTATCCCAAGTGGAATATTCGGGCCCCTTTTCGGGGAGTGTGTCCCAATCAGGTCGCTTCCCATCAGGATATAGGGAGAGTCGAGAGGCTGTAGGCTGTACTGGCTCCCTTCTTTTCTTCGGGGGCTTAGGCGGGACCTTTGATTGTTCGTTGAATTTGAATAACTTCGAATAGTATTGTGCGTTTTCGCGGATCATTTCCTCAGGACTTGGACGCTTTACAGCTGGTCTCCCTAACATTGCCAGGAGTCCACACAAAGGGCAATTTGGGACTACCCCTTTGCACTTTTCGCAGTAAGTAAATATCTTGGCTGGTTTTGTAGCCTGACGGTAGGCGTGGTAGTCCAATTGATTGGTGCTTTTGCATTTGGATTCCATGGTTGACGGGCCGCCTATATGGAGGTATGGCCCCATACGGGTGGGCTCCTCAGCCCGTGGACCTTTGCTCGATGACCAAAAATGCCTCCCTAGTTGGCGGATCTTTGTATCGGGTTTAGGAGCTTCTTTACGGTTAGAAATATTGGGTGCGATTTCGTGGATACGAGCTCCGGCACGATCCTGGGACATGGTTGAGCCCCCTCGATTTTGGTAGGATTCCTCTAGCTGGGCGAGAATGTCTCTAATATTTAGCTGCCTGGCGGTAGCATGATCTTTGGGTGGTGCCGAGGAGGGATTGTGGTTTGGGGCCCTGGCCGTGCTGGATGGCCTCGGAACTCGCCCTACGATAATCAACAGTTAACGATGTGGGAAGGGACATATTGAATTTCTAAATATCTTACTTGTAGAATTTTGACGAGAGGCTTGTAGGAACGAATTTTCCGATGACGGAAGATGGGTGGAATTGCTGGGAGCCAAACAAACCCGTTTCTTGGGTGGGTGAGGTTGAGGAAGAGCATCATCGGGTCGTGCAGTTGGCATCGATGCCGGGAATGGGAGATCAGCAGACCAGCGCTCTCGCTGGCTTCTTATGTGATGTGACCTTTTCATTACCGGAGGAAGGTCGCTCTGATTTTGTGGACCAGCTCCGGAAGCCATTTTGCCCTAGTTTTTGGTTCAAGTTAGTGGGTATTCGTTGGGGGCAAGGTGATGTTGTTGCTTTGATTCTTACGGTGGAAGAAGGTGCGTATTTAGCGACGCACGACGCAAGGATCGGGGATGAAGCCGAAGTGTTGGATTCGGCTATGTTGCTTAAAGAGGGATAGTCGAGAAGTGGGAGAAGTGGCGAAGCTAGGTACGGGGGTACCTAAAACGTATACTAAATAATAGCTCTGTGAAGTAATGTGAGGAGTTTGATTGAAGAGAGAGCGGGGATGGAAGAGAGAACGTAGTCGTTGTCGATAGATAGTAAGGATAAGAAGTTTATCTGGGAGAACCTAGTGATGATGAACCTGGTGATAAGTTTAGCATGTCGGGGCTGGAAGGGAAGTTGAAGAAGGGAAGAGGAAAGGAAGAAGGAACAGATGTTTGAGCTTGAGCTTGTGATTTGAATAGTAAGTGTCAAGATGTATAAATAATGTGCGTTGCGTTGATGAGGTTGTCGAACCTGAATGGATTGTGTTGTTGTGTTGCGATGTCGTTGCTGCTTTGTGGCTGGTGGCTGTACCACCCCTGTGTGACCGTGGCGATCTGTGGCGTTTTGGTCTGGTTACGTAATCCCGCAATAGCCAGATATATCATAGCTCAAGCTCCGCTCCGGATCTAGATCTGGCCATCGCGATGCATACCTAAGCTAAGCTAATACTAATAATATACAATATACATATACATCCGTTAAGATAGCTATGAACTCGCTCAAGTCAATCGCTAAAGGTACCTTATTCTCCGCTCCGCCTACTCTTAGTTCAACTACTGGTGAATTCGAATTGATCTAGCTGACATTAGTTATATAACCCGTCCAGGTGGATGGCATCCGGACAAATCATCCAGCTCCTCGAGCGCGAGCTCGAGCCATAGATCTGGCGATAATGAGCGCTTCAAGAACTTCAAGGGCCTGCAACAAGTGGTAGGTATTCTGGTCCGCGATGTATAGCAGCTAGCTTCTGACAAGTTGTACAGGCAAATTGGACAGGCCACGGCACGAAGGGCGGATCTCAAGATCCTTCCACAGTCACCTCTCGACCGCTCACCTCGTTAAAAGACCCTTATTCCTTTGGCGCGCCACCTAAACGGGACCCAAAGGCTCCACTTCCACCCCCGATCCAAGGACCTGTCCTTAGCTGTGAATCTAAGCTAGCTGCCCCCGAGCCGCCGACTAAGGAAGGGGAGGCACACCAATCTCGAAGCTTTAAAGTAGACAAAACTGGCCTCAGCACTTCGGGGCTCCCAGAACCTCCTAAGAGGGCGTTTGGGACCACGTCGGGGCTTCCTCTCCCGCCCCTCAGTCGACCTACGCCTCCACTTCCGAATCGAAGCCAACCGCCCCCTCTCCCAGGCCGCCAACCGAGTAATCCTGTCGGTACCCAAGATAATCCGTCTAGCTTACCTTCTACTGTAACCGGACTGGGCGTTGCCTCTTCCGCTCTTTCAGCATCCGGGCGGCTTGGTCGGGCGGGAGTATCAGTGCCTGGCCTGGGAATAGGCGTTGAATCGCCCTCCCTGCCTTCGCGAAGCGTACCCACGCCACCTTCCCGTGGAGCCTCTCGGGTTCCCACCACTTCTATCAGCGAGCCTTCTGGTTGGTTTGCCGGGCCAAAGTCTTCTTCGGCATCCTCCTCAGTTGATTCTCCGGCGGAGGCACCTGCTGGCGGAACGACTTGGGCCCAGAAACAAGCTGCCTTAACAACCATATCACAAGCTCGGAAAGATCCAACAAGTATATCTTTTTCGGATGCGACAGCAGCGGCGAAAACAGCAGGCAACTTCCACCAAAGACATGGGGATCAAGTCGCTAAAGGATACAGACAGTTGGAAACAGCAGGACTTGTAGATAACTCCGCCCGCGACAAATTAGCTGAGCATGGAACCCTCAAAGATGGACCACAATCTAAATGGGGAGACTCGGCCTCTCGTATTTCGAAAGCCAGTTCGAAAGCCAGTTCGAAATATAGCCTAGACGTATCTAGTGCCACCCAAGGAGGCACCAATTCTCTGGAATTGGTCTCAGCCGCCGGGAAGAAAAAACCGCCGCCGCCTCCAAAGCCTAAGGCTCTAGGAAACCCTAATTCACCGCCTCCACCCATCCCGTTGAGTACAAAGCCAAAATAGCAGTGGCTTTAGCAACAATACATTTGAGTCCACGATGAGCTATTTTCGACCCTTTCTAGCCTTTGGGTAATATTTTCTTGTTTACCTTTCATCGATTGATGCGCCCCGTATCAACTATAGCCTTTTGTGTATCCCCCCCTTTACCTTTTTTTCGAAGAGCTGCACGATCTTAGCAGTGTGAGTTCCTTTAATTGATCGAATTGATGTATTATTAAGCGAATTGGTTTACCCCTAAAAGCTATGATAGTGATTGCTGGGCATCTTCTCACAAAGAGTCCTGGGCGCCGCCATGGGCACCAGATTTTTATCATATGGTTTTACTACGGGTTGGTTATATGGCACCAATTGAGTTGTAGTGGTATTTAGGAAGTATACTTTTATAAATTTAGCTACTGGAGATTTGCTTATATATATGGGATGGCATGCCTATTTGATGCAACCTCAACAGGTAAATTATAGAAGTGCTAATGCAATTTCAAGGCAATCGGTTTATTATAGTGTGCTAGCGGGTCCATAAAGACAGGCGTCAGTCCATGCATGGGGCCAAAGGACACTCCAAGCTGGGTCATCAACAACTATTAGATCAGTAGATACTGTGCGACGAAAGTTGGTGTTTTTCAATATCGTCCCGATCCGAATTACTAACAATTGCAATTCTCTGGTCCCGCTTGGTTGTCTGGTCTACGAGACCAAAATCTTCCATCTATTATACCGTTTCGTGGAGTGGACGTCATAATGCTGCGTTACGGCGACAGAACTGTATTAACACCGTATTAATATATGACCCTCTTCTAGCACAGTAGCTACAGTTGGGTATGAAACAAAGCCCAAAAATAAGGGTACTATTGCTTGATTGATTGATTACGATTCTTGAATACGATCAAAAGGAGATGTCATTACAAAATACCCGCCCACATTTTTATCTGTTTCCCAACACGAATGACCGCAGGAAGTATCAATGCAATAGGGCAGGAGACCGAATGCTAATTATATAGAACCACAAATCGTATTATTAGGAAAGAAGAAAAAGGGAAATCTTTTTAGAGCAGTCCGATGTGAACAGAAAAGAAACGAAAGAAAAGAAACTAACTCCCCTCAATGACAAAAGAAACCAGGTTTGACGGATTAAAGGCGCGATATGGAGAATACAAACGCAAAGAAAGAAATGGGAACAAGGAAAGTAAAGTTTAGTATAGCATGTGATTATAAGATAAGGAAATATCTAAGGAAATATATAAGGAGAGGGTGTGGTGATAACTGTACAGTTCGGATGTTAGGATATTAGGTTCGAGGTCGAAGCCAAGGCCTGAAAGTAAGGGAGGCGAGGAAGGTTCTGGTTGTCTCCATTCTGTTGAGGCGAACTTAAGGGTACACTGTAAGAAAATGATGCAGAGTTTGCAGACGCTGGAAGTAATAATAAAATGTTGCCGGGGAGGACTTGGGGGCGTTGGGTGGAAAGAAGGAAATCGGGTTGCTGAGAAACGTAGAGCGGCAGTATGCTGGTCATGAAACATCTCGAATCACCTTTGCTGAGTTGGGAGATACTAAAAGGGCCATAAAATGGAATGCCCTAAAAATGGATTGCGCCGGTTCCGTGCCAATGAAAAGCGATTAATTTGATAGAACGGGTCATTAAAAGAAGTGAGTATAGACTCTAGAGCTCTCGTGAACCTCCATTTCCTATGATTCGAAAATTAGCCAGACACGCGAAGAAAATCGGCCCGGGGGGGTTTTTACCATTTTGAATGTGTTAAGCTCTTCCTTGATTTGCTGAGCTAGTGCAGGGGTTAACTTATTGCAAGTAGAGATTTCTCCTCGTCGGTCGTATTCCCCACTGGTCCATGTTTCGTAGAATGTCAGCTTTTGGCTAAAGGATACAGAGGCCCTTGCTTTGGTGATTTCCTGGTTAGTGACGGGTGCGGAGATTGCACTCGATGAGGGACTCTTTGGGACCGTGTACTTTGGAGCTGTGTTCGGTGCTAGAAAGTAGTCTTCATTTGTCTCCTTGTTATCGGGGACATCTGGAGTAGTAGGTTGTGAAGATATTATGGGAATTTGGGGAAGCTGTAAGTCGGCAGGGAGCTCAGTTGTGGGTTTAACGACTGGCGAGGAGCTGCCAGGTTGTTTAAGAATGCCCTTTTTAACAGCTGCCAATACTTCGGCCCGTTCCCTTTCCCCGCCAACTATGCTTCGTCTAGAAGCTGCCTCGGTAGATGTGCCCGGTTCCTGTCTTCCGGCGTCGAGTGAATTACGTTCCAATTTTGGGAACCCTGTTCCGCCCCCGGTGTGTTCTAAGGGGCTCGCATTGACATTGACTCTCTCCCTCTCTGCTTCGACAGTAACCATGCTCACTTGGGCCGTGGCTGGCTCGATGGCTACGGGTGTGGCGATTGGTCCAGATGCCGCTTCAACGCCAATAACAGATTTTGGTCGAAAAAGCCCAACGAAGCTTCTGGATCCTCGCTTCATCCCCTTGCCCATTTTTCTTAACATTACAGATGCGGAAGAAGCTGTGGAGGAGATCGAGAGATTGTCCGTGGAGCCAGAAAAGATACCACCTTGGTTATTGGAATAGATTGAGTTTCCTAGTCCACCGGCTTCCTGCCGCTCGGCTATTTTCATTTGTTCTGCATCTTCTCGTTCTTGCCTAAGACGCTGTCGATCTTCTGCGCTCAGGGCAGCTGCCTGCTTGAGTTCCGCAGCGCTTCCAAAGGAAAATGCCCTACGTAGTCTCGATTTAAATCCCTTGCGAGATTCAGCTTGCAGTGCAGCAAGTCTATCTGCAGCAACGCTGCCTCCAGTCCTTGGCCGGACTGGTGTTATCTCTGGCTCTGGCTCTGGCTCTTTGACTCCTTCTGGCTTGTTTGGGTCGGGGCTCATTGTCACAGGTTTCGAAAGAGGCGACGGGTTGGTAGATCTCTTTTTGGCATCGGAGGCACCACGAGAACTCGAAACCGAGTCGATAGATGAATTTTGCTTCACAGTAGCGGTTGAGTTGGTAACTTGCTGTTGCTGCTGTTTTACCTATTCGATTTTGTCAACCACAATTCAAAGCGTAGGGGGGAAAATAGAAAAAATAAGAATAAAAGGGAGAATAACAGCATCAACAACAAAAACAACAACAACAATAATAACAACAACAATAATAATAATAATAATAATAATAAGAATATTATCATTATTATCATTATGATTATTATGGTTATTATGGTTATTATGGTTATTATTATGATTATCGATACTACTCCCCTTACTAATAATGATAACAATGATGATAATTATGGTAATAAAGGAGGGAAGGAAGGAAGGAAGGAAGGAAGGAAGGAAGGAAGGAAGGGAGGGAGGAAGAGGACATGGATAATATTGCTAACCTTATGTGTTTGTGAACCATTCGAGGAATTCTTAGAAGAGATACTGTCAGAGCTTTCTCTACGGTGGAAGGGATTCCCAGGTGATGTGAGTGTAGCAGGAGACGAGTTCTCCGTGGCAGGAGACCTTGGTGGAGTTGGTTGAAAGAAGTTCGGTTGATTAAACATGAAAGGATTGCCGTTATGTAACCCGCCAGCGGAGTTCCCGACCTGTGTATTGAGATCAAAAGCGCCGATCGATCTCCTCCTATCCATCAATTCTTTTTGCTGAAGTTTGCTGCGAGCATTAGTTTGCTTCAACGCCAGGGTGTCGTCCTTGCTAAACGCCCGGTCCCCAGTTGCATATACTGGTTTTACACCCACCGCCACTGCCTCGGCATAGGTTCGACTACCAAATGCGGATGCTGAATTTGAACCCGACAGAGGTAGTGCTGGACTGCTGCTGGCTTTACCTGGATTGCTGTAAATGCTCATGTTGGATAGGGCATCCACCGGTGCCTGAGGTAAGCTGTCCCCAACACCACCATGACCAAAGCTTTCCGATCGTTTAACATTTCGACGATACCTATCTGCGGGTGGTCGTGAGGCTGCCGGCAGGGCCGTCGGTGTATGAGAAGGGCCGCCTCCGTGAACTGTGGGATTCGGCCTTACACTGCTCTGCGTTTGCTGGTGCGGGTGGTTGAGGGCTGTATTCGATGGGATTTGTTGGATCGCAGTGTTGGTATGAGGCGTGGGCTGTCTTTGGCGCGGTTGGTTATCAAAACCTGCGCTCGCTCGTACCTCCTGTTTGTTCGGCTGGAATTTTGGATCATTCGTCGTCAGATTAGGGGTCGACTTGAAGGCATATGGAGCAACGGGAGCCGTGGCGATCCCACGGTAACCATTGATTGCATTTCCACCGGACTGGGCCTGAGGAAACGACATGTTCCGTTGAAAATTGTTATGCGGTTGCGTATTGAAAGTCATGTTGTTAAGTGATTGGGAGGCAGAAGAGGGGATGGTGGGTTGAGGTTGAAAGCTATTTGTTGTAGTGGATTGGACGAGGGTTGCCATTATAGCTTCTGTTGGTCCTTAGCGTATTCAAGCTTGAAGGTGAAACGATAGGAAATGTATATCGGTGTACGTCTGTCTATACCCGTCAAGTGGATATCTCTATATCTAAATCAAAGGCAAAAGGGTTCGAAGGAGAAATAACCGGCTTGGTCAAACTAGAGTTGGCAACCTGTTAGTACTAGGTATCGAAAGAAGCTGCTTGGACGGTGAGATTTGAGGATTCAGCTGAGGGTGCACGCACGGCCATGGGGGAACTAGCGACCGAATAATTTGTGCTTACAAGGAGATGAGAATGATACGAGAAGGGGGGAGGGGGCGAGTTAGAAGAACGAGGAGATTCCGAACCCACGATGAAGTCTTAGGGCTAGCGGGTGCGCAGTTGCAAATTCATTGGTACGATATGGCACCCGTGGAAGGCAACAAAAGTAAAGAAAGAAATGGACAGGCAAGGACCCGATTTGGGGGGGGGGGGGGGGGGTAAGGAGGATATGATGAGGATGGTACTAATGTTGTTGTTGTGTGGTATGTGTGTGATGGTGATGATAGTGCAGAGTTATAATTCTTGCATGCTTGTGACAGAGAGGGAAGTTGTGAAGTTTTGTGGTGAGATATTGATGATGTTGAGGGAGAATATGGGAAAATATGTACTTAAGCATATAATGATAATATGAAAAAAAATATATATAAAATATAAAATATAAAATATAAAATATGAAAAAATAAAAAAATTTATAAAAATAAAAAAATAAAAAAAAGAAGTAGAAGAAGCAGAAGCAGAAGCGGGATGGGGATGGGGATGGGGATGGGAATGGGAATGGGGACACTTACTTGGTAAAACAATGGGAATTGGGAGAACGCAAAGCAGACGGTATCACCAATTCCCGCTCAGAACACCTGTCAAACGGGTCGCCCGGGTCCAAAAGCCCTTTTAATTATGATTAAGTACTCGAGTAAGGAAGTAATTAAGTAAGTAAGTAAGTAAGTAAGTAAGTAAGTAAGTAAGTATATATCCCCTCTGGAACCTTTTCTTTCGTCCAGAATCGAATGATAGGATCCAATAATGTCGGGTTGCCGGGACCGTCCCTAGCCCTGGGAAATTAATGGCGTGCGAGCGTAAAAACCCCCCGCCCTCCGGTACAGCAGTAATCGCAATGCGTATTGACAGGAAAGAATATATATATATATATATGGATTCCTCCCTGACTGAGCGAATGTCGAATATCTAGATCCAACGATGGCTAAATCAGTCGTATGTGATATTAATTCGGGGTGCGGTTGAAGGCTGTCGACGAGTCGCTTGTTTTTTCGGCCGATGAAGTCTACGGGTGGTCCGCTATCAGATCTTGCACTGATGCTTATTTTCGGTGGCAGCCCTTGATACCGTCGGAAAGAAAGAAAGAAAGAAAGGAAAGAAAGAAGAGAAACACTCGACCGGTGCTTATCTACGTCGTCGGAATAAGGCTTCTGCGGGTAAGGAGGCAGAAAGGAAAAAAAACAAACGACTGTGGCGGTACAAGGAAGGAAAAAGGGGGGGAGCGAACGAAAGGCGATTCCGGGAATTGAACGAAAATCGTAGAAACGAGTAGGGAAAATTCGACGCTGTCGGGACTCCTGATGAGAATGAAGAAAATAGGGAAAGAAATCGAAGGGACCTAAAGAGTGAAAGAAAAGGCACAGATGCAGCAATCAAAAGGGCGACGCCAGGAACATAATATCGAGGAAGCGGGTGCGTATGTAAGAGAGCCGAGGTGGGTTTGGCTCGATCTGGGGGGGGGGGGGGGCAATACAACCGCGATAGCGAAAGGAATAGTGAAAATAGGGAAGATCTGGAAAACAAGAAAAGGAAGAATAGGAAGAAGAAGAGGGGGGAAGAAGAAAAGGAAGAAGAAGAAGAGGAGGAAGAAGAAGAAGAAGAAGAAGAAGCTACGCAGGTGACATGCGTAGGTGGCGACAATTTAGTTTTTTTTGGGGGGGTTGGGTTATTTCGGAGTTCGAAAGAGAGAGAGAGAGAGAGAGAGGGAGAGAGTGGAAGCGGAAGAGGGAGAGGGAGCGAGAGCGAGAGCGAGGGAAGGGGCAGAAATTAAAAATAAAATAAAATAAAATAAAATAAAAATAATAAAAATAAAAATAAAAATAAAAATAAAAAATAAAAGAATACCACGGTCCAGCACAATGCAATCCGAACCAATCTGTATTGTATTGTATTGTATTCAATTGTATTGTATCGAATAGAAAAATAGAAATTAAATAAATAAAAATAAAATAGAAATAGAGATAGAAGTAAAGAGTAAGTACTATTTACTATTCAAGTACTTACTTCAGTATATACACGTAGGAGGGAATGCATACTAATTATGATAGAACGTTCCTCCCTTTCTTTTCCTTTCTCTGACAGGGTCCCGAACATTAATCCCGAATCCCGAATCCCGAATCAATTGCAAAGGGACCCGCAACTAAAAACTACTTACTATGTAGTATAGTATATGTAGTATAATGTAGTACTCAAGTACCTACTTAGCTTTAATTACTCAATTGGCTCGGTTTGGCTGGCGTGCATGCACAGCCTGAACCCGAAGCTGCTGTCCCTATTCATGACAGGGCCGAGATTCGAAATGAGACGATGCATGGCTTCGGATTCCTGTCTTCGTAGGTATTTCATTCTCATTTTCATTTTCATTTTCATTTTCATTTTATAAATTTACTCTCTTCCATCTCTCAGACTCGACTGTCCATTTCACAATCGTCGAATCGATACAGATACCCTTAATTATAACTTTCATCATCTTTTACAGTACTGCGTATAAGTGCTCCTGGCACACCTCAGACCGAGCACGCAAGCCAAGACGTGCAGGTGCCCAAATTTGGATCTTTGACAGGAAAAAAAAAAAAAAAAAAAAAAAAAAGGGATGCCCTGACTAAAAAAGCAAGTGACAGTGAGCAAACGACTGAAACCGTTAGGAGACACCAATCAAGAAAGTCTCTTCTACCGTGGCACAGATGTGTGTGTGGGGTGCGGACCTGACTATTTGGATCGAGTCTGATACCCTGTCGTATACAATCCTTCCTTCCTTCCTTCCTTCCTTCAAAGTCTGCGTGATGCTTCCATGGAATGTTTTAAAGCCAAGGAACTAGATTGGTTCCCAAACATCGATCCGAATATACATCAATTGGCTGCATTTGAAAAATGTATGTAAGTAAGTATATCCAATGTGATGTGATACAATTCGCCTTGTCGGTACAGAGGACGCCTCACTTTAGCCCCGCATACTAGTACTTCTGACCTGGCAAGCTCGACCTTATCGATACCCGTAGGCGTGCATCTGTCAGTAGACAAAAGTCAGGTCATGTCCAGGCCGACGGTCCACGCAATAATATCAAGCTAGTCGTCATTAGCCATGACCCGTATTTGCCTTGATCCATTCCCGCATACATCAATTGTAACAAAAACTAAAGCTGGTTTCGAGGTTACATTCGAGCATCAAGATAAGCGGATATTGCAATTGGTCCCAACTTTAAACAAACCTAGACCTGGTCCGAACCGGGACGCACAACTAACACCTCTATATATAGGTCTATCTATATACCATATATTTACTGTGTATATATAAGTACTTATCTAACAGAACATAAAATAAAAAAACAAGAATAAAGAGAGCTAATGCCTTTTTTGGTGAACTCCCGTGCAAATAGTGTTAGTCTGGGGAATAGTGTATAAGAGGTATTTACTTATAAAGCTACTCAGGTCAGAAAGTATATGTGATGGCTGGTAGAGTTATACTGTCTATTGGCTTCTGATAGGTTGCATTGTACGGTAACTTGGAGATTATACATCCCGCCGGTCTGATCTGGTGATTGGTACACAGCAAGGATGTCAGGTTAGTTTCGGGGCTAGGGATGGACTAGATCTCAGAAATCACAGAGTGATACATGTACAATCCTGATAGCTGGGATCCTGTCAGCCCATGGGACCTGATTGCTTTCTACCCTCGTAGAGATATCACCACAGGCTGTGAGCCATTATATATATCCCATACTGACAGTTGTCGCTCCGAAGGGTTCCATGGTAATATGTCGACGAGAATTTAGGTGATGATTTAAGGATTCCACCCAAATCCTCAAATTCAAATCGAGGAAACCCCCCAACAGCTTTTCGCATGGCTTTGCTTCCTTGGTAAGTGGTTGACCCTATACCCAGCCCCATTGTACCAGTACGCAGGGATTTCATATTCTATCTAGACATTAGAGACGATGCTGTGTAACCCTACGACCACCCTTTCCTGCCCTTCTGAAACTGTCTGTTTGTCTTCTCCGTTCTTCCTTGCTGGGCCTTGCCTGGCTTTCGTTTTTGTCTCTTCCCTGATCGCGGGTCACCGTCAGCGATATCAACTGCGGATACAGCCTCATTGGGCCCTTCATCCGAAAGCCCATTCCATTCTTGATTCTCGACTTCCGTCGTGTCCCCCAACACCTGGGAGCGAGATTTGTCCTCCTGGGCAGGGACTATATCCAAGTTTCCTATACCCCCACCAAATTGACCTTTGTCATCCACCTGTCTCGTGAAACAGGTTACAAAGAAGCCACCCCCTAGGCTATCCGTCCTATGGACCCGGATACACCCATCTGCAACCCTCCGTTGCTCCTCTAAGCTACTCTTAAGGTCGGAGAGCTCTCCAACCAAACCTCGCCTATGCCAGGTGGAGAGCGGGTTTTCGTCTCTGCTCTGAACTCTCCAGCCTCTTTCCTTCGCAATCTCGCTATTCAGCACACGGGCCACGACATGTTCGTTCTCCTCAGCATGTACGCTGCATGTAGAATATGTAATCCTCCTCGCATTTGGAAATAAAAATGCGTGGAGAATTATTGCAACTTGGAAATCAGAAAGCGACTGCAATCTTTCTCTAGAAGTATCATCATCTTGAATCTCCTCTTCAAGTTGTTTTGTCTCTCGTTCTTCAGGCTGGGAAGCAGAACCATTCGGTAGTGTCTCGTCCCTCTTTCGCTTCTTCTTGGACGGGTGGCTGGAGGTAGTATCGCTAGATGGCAAATTCAATTTCGATATATCCCAATCAACCCTTTGCAGTATACCGCTGCCGGAGCATGAAGGGTCGAGTAGGATGTAGCTAGCTTGCCAAGCGGGGTGTCCTTCCATTATCGTCGTAAAATCGGTTGCTTTAAGCGTTGTTACGATCCCTTCCGCCCCAGCCTTCGTTATCATCATCTCAAGTATATCCGCACGCCTCCTATCCCTCTCCACTGCAAATATCTTCCCGCTACTGCCGACTAGTGCCGCGAGGTGTGTCGTCTTGTTTCCCGGGGCGGCACAACCATCAACAACCATCGAGCCCTTTGGCGGATCCAGCATGATAGCTGGCAAACATGAGGAAGCAGATTGTAGAATAATCTTCCCTGACTTGTACAGTTCGCTTGATGTTATATCGTGGGACGGGTGTATTGCAAGAATGTTGGGCAAAATCTCGGCCTTCCGGTAGTAAGTCTTCCGCACAACGTCGAAGAAAAACATATCGCTTACGCTGCCGACTTCTTGGAATGCGTGGAAAGTCGGAGACGAGAGCGAGTCTTCTAGGGTCGTTTGTAGGGCGTTCACACGAACCCATCGAGGGTTAAATGACGTAAGACCAGTCGCGGTTTTTGTAACCCCATCTTCTGATTCGCGGCTATGCTCTGCATTGACGGCTCCAATGAGAGACTTTATGTCTGCATGCCCACGTCTAAGTCTAGCACGTGTAAATTCCGCGTTCAACCGCGCCTTGTGACGTAGAAGAGCATCTTTGAGAGGACCACTGGATGTAGCGATCCCTGATTTCGTAAGGAGGAGGTCGTGTGTTAACAAAATTGATAGAAGGGGTGTCAGCTGTTCAAAATCGTAGTCAGCACCGAGGGCTACTTATGATACGGCCGGAAATGGTGTCTTGTCGCCATGAGAAACGCAGAATACCTTTCGCTCTAGCTTTAAAATACCAGAATTTTCCACGACTTCCTTTAGGATGTCCTGAAATTTTAGGGTCTCGACAATGAGAGCATATAGTTTGGGTTGTGGTGATTTGAATGGTTTCGAGGGATTGTATATAATCGCCTTGAGGGACGTAGTTTGCGGCGACTCGAGAATCGTAGCAGCCTCGAGATATAAACTCATTGTTGGGGTTTGGCTTCAACTGATCGCGATCTTGGGGTGTTTTTTTTTCCTCTCTGCGGGTGCGTTGGGTTGACAAGGCTGAATCAATATTAGTCAGACTAGTATAACTGTGCTAGAAAAGTAGTGTTTTTCAATACCGTTCGAATCCGAATTATTAGTAAAATTCCACCTCTACGGTATCAATAACCCCTCCTTCTGGCACATACCTAAGGAGGTATGTGCTGGTAGATAATGTTTAAGAACGGATTACATGGATTCAAGTACTATCAATGTACCAGTACAGGTATATATAAAGCAACGTATTATATCAAACAGAATGGGGTTTATCTGCTGCTCCGAGGTCTTTTTTATGCTGGCCACCTATAGCCCTAGCTTAGCCCAGAAATATTTTACACAACTGACAGTTCCAAATTTGCAAACAAGCCTAAGTCTATGTCCAGGAGCACACTGATGGGGGTGAAAGTATACAAAGCATACCTATCCAGCTGCCGAAAGGTGTAGATGAGCGGGAATATAAATAAAGTGAAGAAGAAGAAAAAGATGGGTGCATGGGAATGAAGCAAAAAGCGGTAAAGAAAACCAACCAACTCCAGAGCAATATATTAAGATCACAAGAAATGCCTTGTATCCGCAAATGAAAGTGACAAAACAACCTGGAACACCTCTGTCTTTCCATGCAGAAGTAACATGAAAGGTGCGAATGCTAAATCCGATATGGTACCCGTCCGATATGACCAATATAACAAGTAAAATCACCAATGTAATATATCCACATCCACATACAGCTAACCAAATACAGACCTAATGAATCATTGTGAACCTCGCACCGAGGGCAAAAACAACGACAATAACGAGCGTAATGATAGCGGCACCTACACGATCTGCGAGAGTGATGTCGTAGTTTCTCAACCGATACGGGAGATACTGGGAGTTTCGGTTGTGCACACCACCCCGGGTACCTGTTCCATTCGGGTTCGACTTAGAAACTCCTCCGTTGTCTATATCCACCAGGTAGCCTACCGGGGCTACAAAGGGGGCTGTATTCTGAATGACCTCAAGCGCGCTCAACTGTTCACCGAGGCCCATGATACCATCAAATTTAGGTCCAGTGTTCCATTTTAACCCGCAGGCAGTCCCACTAGCTCCACCAGTACAGGTCGCAGCAGCTAACTGGGCGTTTTTCCTGAGCCGAGGCATGATGTCGTTGTAGGTGTAAGGGGCAACCTGAGCGGTGTATCCCATCCATCTATTATGTCAAACCGGTCAGCTAGGTCTCTCCACAAGATGATTGAATGCCATCATGCCTTGCAAGGTATGCCTTAAAGGAAGGCTGATCGGCGTTACAGGAATCGCTGTCTTGACATTGAATTTCCTTGATGGCACCCGACTCTGCATCGAAGAAGGTTGCATATGTGGCGGTAAGAAGACTGTCGATTTGCTCCTTCCAGTATGCGCCCCCATCGGTGAAATTATACATGGCAGCGCAACCGGCGAGCAGCGTCCCGTAGTTGTATGACCACCGTTTTTCCGTGAACTTTTTACAGTCCGGAAGCCATGCCCCATCGGTAACATAGAAGTCGTCCCGGACAATTTTTACCTCGCGTAGCCATTTGTAGGTCCGTTCGGCCCAGTCCGCATAAGTTTGGTTCTTTGTATATCTAGCAAGCCGCGCACCTACGCCATAATCAGCAATGCGAACCAGCTTTTATTTCCTCGTTTCCTTTATTTCCTCTATTTCCTCTATTTCCTTTATCTATTCATTCACTTGTTTGTTTTTGAAAAAGGACATACTCTGCTGGAAGAAAAGGCCTATATAAAGCCCAATGTTAGTAAATTCGAAAAGGGGAAGAGGAAGAAGGGGGGAGATCTCACCATTCGAAATCGTATTCTTGTAGAGAAAGCCATCGTTGGTGGGATTGATCTGCCATCTCAGACCCCCTCCACACGTTTTGTCGTCCCAACGGCCGGCTTGGAGGTTTTGAACTGTCCTACAGAGGGTAGTTAGTGGCGATGTTGGCGCGATGATAGCGCGGCGAGTGGTAGCCTATCGCTTGTACGTACTGCGTGATCTCGAGGAATCCGGCATGCATTTCCTTCTGGTTCTCAGTTTCCGGGAAGGCTCGCTCGGTAGCATCGATACTCATGATGGACCAGAACCCCTGATCATCGTTTCCTATTCATAACGTGATATTAACGTGGCAGTCCCGTTTCAGGTTGGTTGGTTAACTACCTTCACTGAAGGACTGTTCGTCAGGCTGGAGATCTAAACTAGGAGAAACTCCTCGGAGCCAACCTGCACAGATGGTCTAGCATTAGTATACGGAAGAACAATGAAAGAGTGTGACCGGTGTATAGGTAACATACCAATAGTAACGTTGGCGTTAAATCTGGTATCCCCAGTCATGGCCCAATAGTCAACTATTCATTGCTCGGTTAGCCTTCATCCTTTAAACAATAGTAACTATACATACCTATTCCGCCTAGAATGGCACCATGTAGCCACCAATAATAAGGCGGGTGTGGCACTCCGTGCACGTCACCAGGAATCCAGTACCCATCGGCTAGTTCCTGTGCTATGATCTTTGTCGCTGATTTGATCGAATCTATAGGTGCAGGGCGAATGTAAGCATGTAGATTGAGGAAATTTGGGTTCAACTGGTGTATCAATGTTGCGCACCATAACTGTCGATGTCAAGCTCAATAGCGGCGGCGGTTCGGGTCAACAACACCACTATCCCTCCCCACAAGAGGCTCGGGATCTCAAACCTCATGCTCGAACGCGAACGAACAAATACAAGGAGCAAAGTTTGGTTTTACGGCGGTGTCGTTTCAGGGGGGCGGGTTGACGGTATTAGAAGCAACGAGTGACTGAAAGTTAGGAGCTGGAATCTGAAATCGAGGTTGAAGAGGTCTGGAAATTTAGAAAAGGGAGAAGTGAAAGAAAAGAGAGGGTGATAGGAATGAAATAAATGCTCTCCGTCCAGCTTCTTGGTGGTTAAGCTCGCAGCGACCTGAACCAGTCCGAACCATGCATGTTGGGTCTGAAAAGGGTTTAACCAAGGGGCGGCCATGGCCGTGGTGGTGGTGGTGGTGGTGGTGGTGGTGGTGGTGGTGTTTACTCCAGACAGGATGTACCACATACTCATTAACTGGGAGATAAGTACTCAAGTAGGTACTTGGATACCTGAATACTCGCATATATAATGTAAGTACATGTAAGTACTTCATTCGCAGGCCCCGAGACTCAGCATGGCCCCCTTGGTATTTCTTGGGGTGCTAAATCGGGTCAACTGTCAGCGACTAAGACCGTGGCAGGAGACTCGGGCAGCTCAAACCTACGTAAGCGACTATCAAAGAGTCCCAGGGCATGCCGGGGCATGGGCATTGAGGCAGTGTAACTACTGTGTACGTATGTATGTACTTTACACAGTACATATCCGAAACCTCGAAATTAAACGCAGCCAAGGCCAGGAGACCAGAGGTTGATCTGTTATCCGGCGCGATGGCTACATCAACATCAGATATATTTTTCCTAACATTATACTATAAGTACCTGGGTAGGTACTACTTGCACCGGTTCCCCAAGTGCATGCCGGGAAAGGTGTAGATGGCATGCGACGAATGTTCTAAAAAAAGGCCAGTCCATGTGCCTGCCGACCGTAGGGCTGAGGCTTGACCCGAAGCGGCCTATACCTAATGCAATGTAAGTAAGTAAGTAAGTACTTAAGTATGTAAGTACTTAAGTGTGAAGTCAAAGTGATGATTAAGTACAGAAGTGAGACTTACCCGACAAGAAGCTTCGAAGCAGGATTTAATAGCCGGGTGGTAGAGGAGGAGGATATGGGTATGCAGTTGATGGTTTAAGCTCTCTGGGCAATATGCACGTTGACTTTTTATAATTTAGCGTCTCCGCCTTTTCCCTGGTAATTCCCAATTTACTCAAATTTACTCGCATCGTATATAATATACTTAAGATACTTAAGCAAGTAGTGCTGACACAATCGATCGTTCATTCACATGTACATACATCCAGTACTTCGTGTTTGATCCCGCCGGATGGTTCGATATCCGGATCCCGCAAATTTCAAGCCAATTGCAATTGGTTTGCATTGGGTAAGCTGTTGACATTGAGCTTTTACTGCATGCGGCCTTCGTCAAGGCTGCCATTAACTGACAGAACAGGCCAGCGCCAGCGCCGATATGAGGTTATCGGGCCTGCTGCTGCGCCTTTGGTCTGCTCTCGATCTCACGTATTCGTAAGAAACCTAGAGGGATTTAAGTCAACCTTTGACCTGGGAATTATGATAATTACATCCCTACTAAGTACCTAACCTAAGTATTTATGTCTCTTGCGCGACGGGACCGAGTCGAACATCAATCGGTTCGTTTTCTCCTTCCCTTCCTTCCCATCCCCTCGGCCTTCCTTAATTTTTAAAATCAACTTTCGAACATCAAGTGGTCTTGTTGGATCTAAGTTCTTGTCTCGACAGGTATCAGCATTTTGAGTTATTCTTATTCTTATTCTTCTCTCTCCTCTTCTTCAATCTTCATCCATGCTAAGCCGGCCGTTCCGCCAATTCGGATTTGTGCAGCCGGAATATGATGTCTTCACAAGTCTCAGACAATAACACCAAACAACACAAGCACCATCGACCACGCGAATTTGAATCCGAACACCACCCTCGACAGCATCACCATCATCATCATCATCATCATCATCATCACCATCATCATCGCCATAGTCAAACCCAGAAAAATACGACAAGTACCGCTGAGATAAGCCAATCAGATAATAAAGAAAACAGCAGTGACGATTATGAAGAAGATATTCTTTTGGACAACCTTCCTAGAGACGATGTCCCGAGCATCCTTTCTCTATCCATCTCAAGAAGCCAGTCAACTTATCAAAATGCTGCTTTATCCGGGGTTCATCCGCCCTTGCCATCATCTTCTGTTAATTTAGAACAGAATCTGGATAGTCCTATCATCGATTCCCCACAACCCCCGAGGAAGACATTCTTTGCTTCCCAAGGTAAAGCTGGAGGTCTTGGAGTGTTAGCCCAAACGAAGCTGTTTCGTCCAAGAGCTTCATCTCTCGGAAACGCCGACCATGCATCCAAAGAACATGGAGACCACGAAAAGTGGGTATCTAAGCTTCCAACTTTCAGCTTGCCATCGTTGCAGCTACCTCAGCTACCATCATTTGGATCCAACAGCAAAGACGGAATGGATAAAGAAAAGGGCATTACCCGGTCCAAACGAGCAGGTTCGTTGTTGATCGACTCTCTGGCAAAAGCTGCCGCTGGAGTATCAAATCATTTTACAACAAATGGCTCTTTGCAGGCTTCCAATTCTACCTGTAATGCACTTGCATCTCGGAAACCACAATCCAACCTACACATTTTCAGTTCATCCCCAGAGGCTCCCCAGAATTCTTCTGTGAATTCAAGTACTGGTACGGTTCCAGGCTCAAATTTTGATCCAGCATCGGCCCGCCTAAGTGGTCTACGGCGAAGTAACTCGGATTCTAGTTCTATCAGGAGAGCTCTCTCCCGTACATCTTCCATTGGGTCTGATACGCGGTTTCTTGATGTACGAGAGCAAAAGAATGCAAGATACAAAGCCATAAAAGATTCTCTACTGCCTGATATCAAGGATAGCTTCACGTTTAATGCTCCTGCTATAGTAAAGAAAGCTACATCAGGGAGCCTGGTGGCGGTTGCCGCTGCGCCCACCCACCCTCTAGACAAGCTTTCTGGCGATGTTGTGATCATGGGTGGATACAGAGGATCAATATTGAAGAAAGTTAAAACCTCGCTGATGGGCGAAAGGCGGATTGGAAAAACCCTTTGGATCCCGGTGAAAGTCGGGTTTAATTTACAAAGTGTCGACCTCGAAGTCCCCCTCGACCCTGAGGCAGAACTTCTGATGGAGGAAAAAGTCGTCGCCACTGATATGCTTTCTCATCTCGCGGGTGTTGATATCAGTCGTAGGCTAATGAAAAAACTACGCTCGAACCCGAATGTACGGCTTCATGTTTTCGCATACGACTGGAGGTTGAGCCCCCATCTAAACTCGGAAAAGCTAGTGCTCTTCATGGCAAATTTACCCTGCAATCGGATGGCATCCAAATCGGAACATCCTAGTAGTATTGGTGATCTATGGCATGAGGATGGGCCATTCGTCATTGCTCACAGCTTAGGCGGGCTAATAACTAGGCACGCGATAAATCGACGGCCTGATTTGTTCAAATGCGGAGGTGTCTTATACGCAGGTGTCCCCCAGCGATGTGTCAATGTCCTAGGCCCCCTGCGCAATGGCGACTCTGTTGCTTTCAATAAGGACGTGCTCAATGCTCAAGTATTCTCCCCAATCCTAACATAGATATCATGCCGGTCTAATGATGGGCGACCTCTAGGCAAATTTCTCGTTTCGCTCAACGTTCGTCTTTTTGCCAGAAGATGGACAGGTTTTTATGGACCGCAAAACTGGTGGTTTGATCGACTTTGACTTATATGACCCGGTTATGTGGCAGCAATACAACCTCAGTCCTTGTGTGTCTTTAACGAATAAACCCACGTCGGTTGGGATTTTAAGTACGGCATCAGGTGCGATGGCAACAGTTTTCCGCGAGGGAAAGGATGTCCGGGAAAAATTAAGTCGATGGGCACCGTCTTCTCCAGGGTTGCTCTTAGACGGAACCTCCCGGAAAAAAACGGCAAGGGACGATGGGACAGCGTCGTCGCAAAATAATCTCATTGTAGCTCCCTCTGACGGTCTCATTTCGGAGCCACACGGGAATGCGAACGAGGTTCAAGAAATCGCAGCGACAGGCGCTGGTGCCGCAGCGCCTAGTATGTCCACACCCGCCGCATCGAACCCGCAAAACAGCTGCACTCTCCCACTATCCGTTACCATTCCTTACCTGGATAGGACTTTAAGAGAGACCAAGAAGTTTAGGTCTGAGCTCGCATTTCAGCCTGCACTAGCAGAACAATACCCTCCATGTGCAGTCCTGTACTCCAAAACGACACCAACTGTCAAGGCTGCTAGGGTTAATGGGTTGGAAGGCATAAAAAATAGCGACTATAGTGACTTAGTCTTCGGAGCCGGAGGTACGCTGTTCAACTATCCCTTCTCTTTGTAGAATTGTGTCTAATGTTTGTGACCCAGACGGGGTTGTTCTCTCGCGAGAGGCTATGCTTCCTGATGGATATACTTGTGAAAAGCGAGTCCACTGTGACAGGGGACATATTTCACTCTTGGGAGATCTCGATGCGGTCGGACAGTGCATCGAGGCTTTGTTGGAAGCACGGGAGAGGAATAAGAGGAGGCTGCTGCGGACATTGGGTCGGAGCACACCTTCGAGTGCGTGAAATAACTTGAAGGAGGACTAGCAATGAGGTTTTTTAAATTTGAACGCTTGAAAATCATAAACAGGAGGCTCTTTCCTTTCATTTAACTTAAGGACCTGAAAACCCCTGGGCGTCCCCTGTCACGTCCCTGTGGTTTTGACGGTACATGTACATGTACGTCTCTTGCAATTTCCGAGTCATGAGGTCACCATATCGGCGAAGCTATATAAGCGAGTCAGTACTTCATAAGGGTGTAAATAAGACTGGTGCCGGTCAAAGTACCTACGTACTCAAGTATGTATCTGACGTTTTAGAATCGAAAGTATCTAACAAGTAGTATCTAAATCCAATATGCTTGTACTTACAAGTGGTACAGACACAAGTTAATCTAGGTGCTCAAGTCCGGTAAATTTAAACGTACTTGGTTAAGGTCGGTATTTCGGCGCTAGAGAGCTAGAGGCGCAGCTAATCATGGGCCTATGAGCCCACAATTTACGAGCAGCGATACATGTAAAAAGGGTGCCAGGACCATCAAAGATGCCTCGCGGGTGGCCCTGTCTCTTGGTCGATGACTTGGGGCACACGGGAAGATCATATAGAACCCCTAGACGGCCGCTCAGTGTCCGAACTGAGCTTGATCGATCGATAGCTCGAAGCCTTCGAATCGATTTTACTTGCGACAAACCAACATCATCGCCAACACAGACAGCTGCATAGGTTAGGTACATACCTACTTAGGTGCTTAAGTACATACTTGAACAGGTATATCAAGTATCAATATATAGTATATTCAAGCTTCGGTCATATATTATCTTAAGTTTACTATCTTCAACCGGTCTTTGCCAACCTTTTCTGTGTTTCCGACAGAATAATCTTGCATTTGGCGGAATTCGAAATGACCCGTCATTTTGAGACAGCCGACCCGGGGTCACTACCCACCTATGAAGCTGCGACATCTCACAACCCAATCGTCATTATCGCACCGTACATCAGACGAGAAGATTTGTTTAACTGCGCTCTTGTTTCTTGGACTTGGAATCATGCAATTAACTCTGAACTCTGGGGAGAACCTGCAGAGTGTTTTGGATTTGGAGAAAAGAGCCATCTCGGTAAGTCATCAAATAGATACGGTACCGACTATGTATTATATTGATACCTACCTAATGACTTCATAGCAAGCTTTCTACTATTTCTAAAGGCCCTTCCACATACCTCTCCGGCTGCCCTTTCCCAAACACATACTCTGAACCTTGAAAAATGCATTGCTAGCATCTACACTAGTCTCCCAGATACATGGTTCCCAAATCTTTTGGTTCTTCTTCCAGACCTCCGAAGGCTTCTTCTGCCGGGAATCACATTCGTTGACCATGCCTCTTTGCTGCGAAAACCATCCATCAAGGGATACCTTCCCCATCACAACCTCTATCACCTAAACGTCTCAAACCTCACAAATACCACGCCAACGTCGTTGATAAAGTTATTTACAAATCTCACACCGGGTCTTGGGGTCCTCGATCTATCGCGAACCACCAGTGCTGGTCATCCGGATGTTCTTTCGGCTGTTGGTTCGTTAAGGAATCTTAAGTCTTTAAAACTGAGATGGTTGAAGCTATCCGACCGGTCCATGGAGCTCCTTGCCCGTAGACTTCAAGTCAAAATCGAGCGCTTGGATGTTACTGGAAATTTGCTTACAGACGGTCTAGCCCGGTATTTACTAGATTGGTGTTTTATGCCACCAGAATTCGAAGTCGCGATGGACAATACGGGTTCCGATATCCGGGTGCCCGTTGCTCATGAGTCCGATGATGAATCTGATACTGAGTTTGGGGATGAGGAAGAGTGGATGACTGCGAGGAAACTACAACGTCGGGAGTCTAGGACTCTGGAAACTTCGCTACCTGATGCAGAAGGTAACCTACCTCCAGTTAGAGACAAAGGCCTTACGCACCTCCATATATCGAATAACAAGATGAGCTCTCATGGTGTCAGTCAAGTTTTAAATTCGACGAGATTAAGGACATTAGATTGTAGCACCATCACACAACGACCGAATATACCAAGAAGAAAGGAAATTAAGGATATTACAACTGCCATAACATATTATGGGTTTCGAAAGCTACGAAGCCTTCGAATCCATCGAGATGCCATTTTATTAACAAGATCTTCTGGGTGCAAGGATACAGATCTTTTGGATATTTCTAGGGTACCCCATTTGAAGACCTTAGCTCTGACGGAGGTTCCTGCCATAGCTAATGCAACAACATTGGGTTCGCTGATAAACTTCCTGACAAAACTCTTGGAGACGAATCTCAAAATGTTGGTTTTGGAGATGGAGGAACCGAAATCTGAGGAGATGGGGTTCTATGATATCACTGCCCCAGTGGCGGAGATGGATACTCAGATTTTTTTCGAGATGTCAAAAGACGACTTTTCGTTTTTTGAGGATGAGCGGAGTATTCCCGGTGGAATGGCGAACGAAAACGAAAAGTTGTCTTCGGCACGGAAAGAAGTGCAACGGGAAGTGGAAGTTGGCACACTGGACATCATCAAAGAGTGGCGTGATAAATCTAGGCAGGGAGAGAGAAGATGGCAGGGAAACATTCGAGTCTTGAGGGATATTGGCGGAGTTGAAGCTCTAGAGCGTGGAGCCGAGGGCAATCGGTGGGGTATTATGGTATCCGACTTTGGTCGATGATTGTTGCCCCAGAGTTCTGTTCCCTTAACGATAGTAATTCAGAATGTCAACTCTGATTCCTTAAGGATTCTTCCTTGGAATCAGGGTTAGAGGAATAGTTTTAGCCTCCTCAAATTGAAAGTTTTCTTGGAAGATTGTAATTAAAGTGTCATTCCAAAAAAAAAGGGGAGTTTTCCTCCCCTCTCATATCGATACATAATCTGGGGACGTGGGGTAGCTGGCTACAGAGCTTGGAACACCCACTTGAAACCTGACCATAAATGTAACTACACAATTAATAAAGTGACATTAAAGAAAGTAAAGGGCGAATGTAAAGAAGGGATAATTGAAAGAGTACGTGAAGGATATCGATTCGTTAGGAGCGGTGGAAGACAAAAACCATAAACGTGAATGTGAATAGGAAATATTGCTCCGTCTATATGAAATGATGAAAAACGTGTGAAGATGCAGGAGTGGTAGTGGGAGTTTTTTTGGAAGAAACAGATTCGCAAAAATAAACGTGGAGAACCGGGGCTATTGATGAATTTGATGGATGAAACAAGCATTGCAAGTAGGGATAATCAATCAAAGAAAGAATGATATCGGAACACAAATAGAAAGAAGAAAAGCCCAAGGTCAGGTCGTAAAATAAATAAGCTGTCGAAGGATAGGAAAAAAGTAGAAGGGGCAACAAATACCATGTTTTTGGTTTTTTTCGAAATACAAAACGCCAGCGGGATATCAAAAAAAGGTGTGCGTAATGAACATATATTCCGGAGGTGACGAGGGATAGGGCCAAGATCAAAGCAGCAAATACCGAGTTGAGACTAGAATGATTAACTACTCGGGGCAACAAAAAGGAAAGCTTTGGTAGAAAATAAAGGTAAGAAGAATATATCATCCGAGGTATCTTGCTTCAGCCATTGAAACTTCGGGTGGTTGGTGGCGAAATAGTCTGAGGGAGTGACGGTTTTCGAAAAACACGCTGGGCTTGTGGACCTTGCCAGCCACCCTTGCAAAAGGAACAAATGAGACTCGATGGGATGGGCTTATGCTCGTATCCCTCGCATTGAACATGAACCCACTTGAAGCAAGCGTTGCTAGAAAAAGACAAAGGAACCTCGAATCAGTACGTCGTTCTTCTTTCTACTTGTCTATTGAACTCTCAAGCATTGCAGCGCATATTAGAAAGGCTATTCACCATTGTAATACAGGCATCTCCGGAGAACCCGTGGATACACAACTGCAACGAATGTCCATAGCGAAGTCATGTCCACCGCAGCGTGAACGCCCACCGTATGTGGTTGGGGTAAGACAATCAGGATCGGTAACTGTTGTCGGTGATATGTTGAAGGCATCCGAGGAATAACCCGATCTCACAGTTTGCGGGGTAGAAAACCCATAAGGATGATGCTGCTGCTGCATGGGGGGTGAGGAAGGGAGTATGTTGGTGTGCCTGGTAGAAGGACGAGATGTGCCGTATGATGACGGTGGCCTTCTTGAGACACCTCCTTTGCGCAAGTTAGCAATCGAACCGTCAGCGAGAAGGTGGGTAGTAAAAATAAAATAAAATGGTGATAAGTACCTGGTACGCAATAGGTGTTTCGGCGGGCCACGGCTTGCTTTAGGGCGAGTATAGCATCACCTTGAGAAGTAAGGGTAGGCCCATCGATGACTGTCTCTGCCTCGGAATACTCGTCTTCTTCTCGCATTGGGCCCAGGTTGATAGCATTAGGAGCTCCTATTGAAGACTTGATGCTGTAGATACTTGGATTGCGGCTGTGGCATCTTGGCTCCTTCTTATGAGGGCTCCTCTTTTGAGGACTTTTTCTAGAGCTGGACATGGAAAAGCTTGGTGGCAAGAATGGATTGCTCTCGCGGCCGAAACTATCGGATGCAAATTCACCTGACATCAAAAACCGGGATGAAGACGAGAACGAACCCGACGGGGTGGTTTTGAAACGCGCAAGCTTCGGTCGCTCCATGGACCGGTTCAAGGATGAAACCGAGCCACGGCGTTGGGCCCTCGAACCGGCTAGACGTCTTGCGGACATTGAGTAGCTGGAGTTGGGATCGAAGTCATCTTCGTCCGTTGAAGAGTCGGTATCATATTCCCCATGATTATCGCCTTCAGAATCCGAATGCTCGAGATGCAGACGCCGGTCCTCGATAAGAACCTTTTCTGCCTTTGCTCTTCCTCCGGGGGAAATTGAGAAGTTTACTGTAGTTCTAGTCTTCGCGCTACCATTTTTCGACCCACTGCTTCCAGGAGTGACCTTTCTAGAAATCCCGTCTACCGTTGGAGATGGTGTGGTATTTTCGTCCTGGATGGTGGACCTCGTCTTGCTCAGGAACGCGCCCATTTGCTTCCTTGGGCTGGGGTGCACGGGTACACCAGACGGTTTTCCCCTCCCGCTAGACTGAATAAAGGCACTTTCGGTCAAAGCTCTCTTCCTGATAGGCTTACTAGTAGAGGGTTGAAATCGAGCATTCGCAAGAGCAGCCTTGCTCTGTCTTTTTCGCTGACCAGCCAACTCTTCCTGTTGCTGCAGGTTTTGTTGGTGGTATGGGCGAAATCCAATGTCGTCACCATACGATTTACCCATGTCTTGGTTGGAAAAGATGAGGTTTGGATTCACGGAACCAGGCGAGATAATATCACTTGCAGACGATGGGTCCTGAGCGAACGAAAAGTTGATACTATCGGGATGAGGATGGTGAGGGAAGATACTTTCGCCCAATGAGTGCATTGAGAGGGGTCGCAAAGGATCTATCATCCCGTTTGTAATAGCGGTACCCATGGTGGTGGGCACGTTTGACCAATCGAACGTCGATGCCGCGGAGGCTAGGTCGATATCGCTAGGCACGGCTGTGAGGCTCTGAGGAATATGGCTGTCCGACAAAAAAGACCCGGGGAAAGATGCATCCCAGTATTTATTTGATTGAAAATCGGCATCGTTAAAAGATTCCATGTTTACATTGGGCAAATGGGATTCCGGAAAGTTCACAAAGGTATCTAGAGCGTGCAGGCCCGGGGAGTGACGGGGCTTATGATGCGACTCCGCTTCACCACCGATACCTGACTCCTGTATGAACTCGATCGTAGAAACATAAGTTTGCGAAGGGGGGTTCTTTGGCGGTCGACCACGCCGTCTTTTGGTGGGAGGAATCCCTTGCGAGGCTACCTGGTTTCCGAGCGGCGGAATAGGGTCAAAGGCGCCACCGCTAGGAATAATTGATTTTGCGGGGCTTGATGCGATCGAAGTTGGAGCCGACGGCTTCCTCTTCTTGATATGAGCATTTGATACTCCTGTACTCGGGCACCTTTGAGCTACTAGTTGGTCCGGATGGTTGATCCGAGTTTCCACCATACCTACTAGTGATGCATTCTTTTTAAAATCACCCATCGGGTTGTAATCCTCAGCCACCGAGTTATGCCAACGTAGACCCGATGTGTCCGATTTGGAAGGGGAACCATGGATGCCTGACACATGGGGAGCTTTTGGTGTCAAAGTTGTATATCTATGCCAGTTTATTCAGGATCAAATATAAGATAGAATAGGTTAGATTTTGAACAATTGCAAGGAAAGAAGGGGACGAGGAAATGCAGCTTACCCATAAGACTGAGATGGATTCTGCCATGAGTCCTCCATATCTCAAACGGATGAAATAATCGACAGCTCAACGAAGCATAGAAGTCAAGTTATGTTGGCTGCAGTGGGTCGAATATATTCGTTCAAACCAAGAAAACTATCCCAAGTCCCTTGCATGCAGAAAACCCAACAGCACCTCGAAGACTTATTTTTTTTTTTTAGGGAAAAACAAAAATGAAATACAAAAAAGCGTATTATAGAAAAAAAATATATAAAGAAAGAAAGAAAGGAAGGAAGGAAGGAAGACAAGCAATAAAGATAGAAAAGAACAAAAATATAAAAATGAAAAATATATATAAAAGAAGAAGCGAAACCGAGAAAGAGCCAAATCCCAAAGTCGGAGGAAATTAAGAGTAAATGAACGTTGAAGTTTTGTCACAAGGGTGGAATGACAAGGGGCAGCAGCCAGGGCTGTTGGAGACAACCTTTGATATTAGTGCGAACAGTTGTCTGGGGGAAAAGGCGCCCCTTCCCAAGGCGAGGCGAAAGTTAGGTTAACAGAGAGGGATAGGGAGAGAAAGAGTCGCTTCTGCAGCAGCTTCTTATCCGGCTACCCTACTGTCTTGCCTTGCCCTGCCCTGTCCTGCCCTGTCCTGTCCGGTCCTGTTCCTATCCTATCCCGTCCCGACTTGTCCTCCTCCCGGGGGTGGAGGAGAATACAGACTACAAGGTCGTCAGAACCAATTGCATTGGGAGGTAAGGTATCGATGGATTGTTCGGCCAGAAGGTTCCAGAGAGAGCGGGATGTGTTGACACAGGTTTGTGTTGACGGTGAGTTATCGTTAGGCAATTCGGTAGCAGCTTCAAAAGCTGTTTCAGAAGGGCATAATAGTACTTATTGGACACTCAGGTACATAGGTAGCTAAGGTACTGAAGAGCTGCAGGTGTGTTCACGAAGACGGGTTAGCAATTGGAGGGAAAGCATGACTTATGGTTACGAGGCGTATACGAAGACGGGGAAGTGGAAGGTAACAGTCAAATTGGAATTAAAAGTAAGGTAAAGGTAAAGGTAAAGGTAAAGGTAAAGGTAAAGGTAAAGGTAAAGGTAAAGGTAAAGGTAAAGTCTACTTGACAGGGCTTACTGAACTTACTTCCTTAAGTACTTAAGTAGGACCAGTAGTGAGCGATGGATGGATGGATGGATGGATAGTATTAGTCCTCTCACTGCAGACGCGAAAAAATAAAATAATACAGTAAAATCAATGAAAAAAACCAAATTAAATTGAAAAAAAAAGTGTGATCACGAAGAAGACGCGTCGAGGGGAAGGTACAATGTATTTAAGCAGACGCGAAGAGGGGAAGGGGGGATGCCAAGGAGAAGGGGAAAGGGAAGGGGAAAGGGAAAGGAAAGGGGAGTCATCTAATCCAATCTAAGATGACGCGTTTCAGACGTGTTGTCATCGCGCACTCATGTGACTAATCAATCAATCAATCTCTCTGCCTAATACAGTTTAGTCCTTTTATTAGATACTAGTTTGAATATTTTATAAATTAAACTAAATTTTACATTTACTCTACATCTCGATGCATCTGCGATGATATGATATGACATATGATACTTCTGGTATAAAATACATTTTATATTTTATTTTATTTTAGATTTTGCTTTATTCTTTTCACCATTCGTCCCTTTCGTCCCCTCCTCCGCCGGCTGCAGCTGGCCACCACCACCACCACCACCACCACCACCACCACGACAACCGCCACCATGACAACCACCGTCGAGCCTCCTTCTCCAAAGCGTCCCGGTTGCAAGCTACACGGCAGGGCCTTCTATCAAAGCATCGGCTCTCCCAAACGTATCGTTGCTCCCATGGTAGACGCCAGTGAATTGGTAACTACTTGCCTGTCTACCTATTACCTAACTACCCTCCTCCCTTTGCAACCGACTTACTTTTCTCTCCTTCTGTTCAGGCTTGGCGGATCCTCTCACGTAAATATAATGCCGATGCCGCATACTCGCCCATGTTGCATGCCCGATTATTCGCAGAAACAGAATCCTACAGACGTCAATCCCTTCGCTACGCTCCAACTTCTTCTTCCACCCCATCTCCAACTTCAACTTCAACTCTAACTTCAACTTCAACTCCGATCTCTTCTACCTCCACCAATCACAATCAACCCGCTCTTCCCTACGATGGAGACCACAAATCCGACAGACCTTTCTTGATCCAATTCTGTGCCAACGATCCTCAACATCTCCTAGCTGCTGCCAAAATCGCCCAGCATCATTGTGATGCCGTTGATTTGAACTTAGGATGCCCCCAAGGCATCGCCAGAAAAGGCCATTATGGTGCCTTTTTGCAGGAACAGCCCGATCTCATCTACAAACTCATCAACACTCTCCACAAGGAACTTGATATCCCCGTCACCGCCAAAATCCGTATTCTAGATACAAAGGAGGCCACTTTGGGATATGCAAAGATGGTGTTAGATGCTGGTGCTAGCATCTTGACCGTCCACGGCAGACGGAGGGATCAAAAAAGTCACAATACCGGTTTGGCCGATTGGAGCTATATTCGATACCTACGGGACAATCTTCCACCGGAAACCGTCATATTTGCCAACGGAAACATCCTCTACAGCGCTGACATCGAGGCCTGTTTGGAAATCACCGGCGCCGACGGTGTCATGTGCGCTGAGACAAATCTCTACAACCCCGCTGTCTTTATGCCCTCCACCGCTAGCTTCGAAGAAAGGTTCCCGCGGGTCGATATAATGGTTCGTCAGTACCTTCACATCATCCGGGATCTCACCTTCGGGGAAGGTAACCCAGTCGTAGAGCTTTCCAGGGAACAGTATCGGGAAAACGCATCTTTGATATGCGTCAAGTCGCATCTCTTTAAGCTCCTGCATGCCGTCTTTACCAGAAAAGAATATCACTACATCCGGAACACTTTGGGCAAGGCAACCGGCCAGAGGTTTGATGAAATACTCAAGCTAGCCGATGATTTGGAGAAAATAGTCGAAGAGCAGCTGAAGCTCACCCCAGAGACACCGGAGCAATGGGATGATATCATGAAAGAAGCAGGTGGGCCCGGGGCTGATGCAAAAATTCTACGGATACCATGGTGGAGATGCCAACCCTACGTCAGACCGACCCCGCAGCAAGCTTACGAGAACGGTGCCATGCAGAAATCAAAGAAGGAACTCAATGTGGCATCCAATAAAGGCGCCAAAGAGTCTAAGCGCGAGCTCGACTCTGAATCTGCGGCCCTGGATTCGAAGGAGGAAGCACCAGCTAAGCGGCAGAAAGTGGAGGAGCCACAGCCGGAGACGCAGCTGGAGCAGATCATAACGAATGACCAATTGGCCTTACTAGACTCCAAAGTCTCTGGTTAGACCTCTTTCCTTCCTTCCCTCCCTCCCTTTCTTCCTTCCCTCTTTTTTCCTCCTTATCTTCATCAACGCTATATCATACTAGCTAAGCAAGTAAGTTAAGCAAGTACTTAGTAAGTACCTAAGTAAGTGAGTGAGTACTTACTTACCTAGAGTACCTCTGTAGTTAGTCTAGTTTTCTCTGTAGTTAGGGAGTTACAAGTGTAAAATATACAACATGTACAACGCATTCATACCAATAGACTAGTCAGCTTCGAATTAAGACTTATGACTTAGAAAGGCTCTTTGTGAACTCGCACCCGTCTTGCCTCTAGACCGGGCTCTTTGATAGATCCATGCGTTAAATCTCAGCAAGTCAAATTATTCCCAATGCTGACACACAAGGGCCCTTGCGGATATCCATGAATCTGGCAGTATGGCCACAGGCGCAGGGTTTTAGAGCGGACGAAGTCGATGACGAGATGTGATCCAATCGACTTTACTATCGGATTAAGTTTTAGCGTGGTTGAGCTGAATATACGAGGGCCAGTCGTTGGTGGTGTTATTTCGGTCCTTCATGTCCTCTTCTTTTTCTTCCTATTATTCTCGCTCGCCATTATCCAGAGGGTCGACAGTAGCAGTAGTGCAACTGTCGCTAAGGTCCCGTCGTGTACGTGGAGCATAAGCTTGAGGCTGTCCTCGAGTCTAAAATTCAGCTATGGGTTATTATTGTTGTTTAAAATAAAGTGGAGATGCTAGGCAATTTTTATTTAGTAGTAATCCTGACCTCATCAACACTGATATAAAATTCCCACTTCCACCTTCTCTCGCCTCGGATTACCCCTCGGATTACCCCTCTTGTAACTTCTACAACTAATTCATCCTTCGTATTTCCATCCGATCTTCCCCCCTTCCCATCATTACCAGCAAGGCACCCTATCACGAACCTTGCAAGACAATATTCCAGAAGGATCTCGGGTAATACAGCGTTCTCCTCCAGGGCAGCAAGCAACCATGTGCTTCCGTATTTTAATCGAAAGAGACGTAACGAAGACGGTTACCGTCAAGGACGAGAGAAAGAAAAAACAGGAGCCGAAACCGGAACCAGAGCCAGAAGAGCCAGCTGCCCCAGATCTTACTGACGTCTATGTGAGTTTGCCCTAATCTTTCCCCTCAAGAATCGCCCTCCTACCCAACATCTACAGGGTCTTTGGGCAACCTAGACCCCATTGAATAAACGACTATAACCGAACCTGAGTACCGGGGTCAGTATGAACCATCGTTAATGTTAGCATGTGCTGTAGTATGACGCTAGTACCGGGAGGTTCTATTCCAAGCTGGGTTCACCCACTGGAATCAAACTTCAAGCTATGAACGAGACCAATATTTTGGGCCAACCAATCCTCCGCGAAGAGGGCGAGGACAGGAAGGAAAACAAGCGAAAGAAGGACAAGAAGGACAAGAAGGACAAGAAACACAAGAAGGATAAGAAGGACAAGAGGGAGGATACGAGTTCCCCAGAAAAGTGCCACTACCAAGCAACGATGTCCCAACTGCCTGCCAACTGCTGTACGCACAAGTCACATAAACGCGGATGCAAACGTCAAGTTCTGCTCTTGGAACCGCCGAAGGCAATGGCTTACCCTCACATCGACCACTCTGGGACCACGGTCCATGCCTTCGAGGAAGTCAACCTGAAAAGCATCAAAAAGCCTGAAGGTCGGGGATACGAAACGAAGGAACTCGCGATGAAAGCGGCGTTTAAACAAGGTCTTATTCTAAAAGATCCAAATCAAGCCGTTCAGATCATGACGGGTACACAAGGCGGGTACTTTGTTGTTGGTGTTACCGATTCATGCTGAGAAGGGAATTTGTTCCTTGCCATTCTTTGACATTTGAGGGACGATGCTAGTGCTGGGACCTGGTTACACAAATTACGACTACGGCCTTTGTCGCAGCCCTGGCCTTGAGCTCCTCGTATCTTGTCAAGATATCATTCCTGCCACGTACATCACCTGTCTCCCTTCAAGATTTGTCGAATATCCTCTTGCAGCTAAGCCAAACATATTCTTTTACTCCCTACTCTCCTTTCCTCTAATATACCATCTCTCTGCAAACACTGTTTTTCACATAAATATCTCGACCTATTTCTTTTTACCAAGTCTAGGCCCCTTCTTAGATCGTACTCCATAGGATAGTAAGTATTGGTCTATACAATAGTGATAATTGTACGTCTGTAGCTCTACGAATTTTCTCAACCACGTAATGTCTACTATAAAGTTCTACTATAGTAATCAGAAGATCTGACATTGAAACGAGGCCGATTCACACACGCCCAACAGCTACAGAAGCTCAGAGAATTCAGTCTCGTAACCAAACAGAAAATTATCGATACCATGCCCCATTTTAAAACACAACAAACGAGCCTTTAAAACGCAGCACATGACCCTATCGACTTTAATGCTATAACTATGGTTGATGGAATTTCATCGGTTACTAGGCGCCCATGCCACGGCGGACTAGTTTATACGGGTTATCAGCTAGTAAATTTCACCGATGTACCGCTTCTAGGTATTAGATACTTAGGTGCCTAGGTGAGTACTTAATACCACCATTTCAGTAGCCTTAACCTCAACCTCAACCTCACCCACCCCACCTTCACATCACCTCACATCACATCAGTCCAGCCCACTTCATCTTGCCTCGCTTATCTCACCTTCCCAAACTGCGTCATCATCATCGCTCCTTATCCAAAAAAACATCATCCTTTGCATATCTTTCATCTTAGCTACCGTAGCCATGCCTAGAAAGATAGAAAGAAAGTTCACATTCGTAAAACATGGTGAGGAGAATTACCTCTACATGGAAGGAGCCCAAGAATGGCGAAATACATTCTTTAGAAGTTCCGAGTTTAGGGCCCTCCAAGAAAGTAAGATCAAAGATATCTTCAAAATCCCGGAAAGTGACGCACGATTCCCCGTTCGTCAAGACAGCAAAAGAACTCAACTCCCCGGTACCGAAACGCGAGACTGGTACGACTTCCATTGTCCTACTGGGGCCGTTTTGTTCCCATATGACTTTACCACTATTCCGACGGCACTATCGAATTCTACGGGCTCCTTCCAAATGCCTCAACTGAAACGGCTACTTACCGATAGGAAGAAATGTTTAAACGGTATATCGATGTCGAACTATCGTCGAATTCAGGACCTTAAACGTGGTGATCGAGTTATTCTGCCCAATGACTCCCAGATCCACATTCTCAACAAAGGCATTATTCCCAAGGGCGTTTTGATCATTGCTCGTACCGGTACCCAGGAAATTACAGGTTATAACGCCCTTCAGGTTCGAACTTATGTCGATCTCAAACTCTACGAGTTTATCCTCCCACACCATATCCGCTCCCTCCATCTCGTCGAAACCGAGACTAGCTTGATGTCTAAGCAGCCTCCCAATATTCCCTTGCCAGGCTACTTCACCCTCCGCCACGCCTACCTTATCGATATCGAGTTAGAGTCGCCAGAATCCGAAGATCCAGAATTAAAACCGAAATTTCCGATGTATCGCTTCGAACTAGCATTCCTAGCCGAGAACGGCACAGCTAGTATTCAAAAATTCCTTTGCTCAGAAACCGTCCACGAATCCGTTAACCGTCTGGAAGTCTCCTGGAATGTGGGGTACCCCGCTCGAGCCGCGAATTTTGCAACGGCGAATAAATGGGTTGTGTGGCTGTTGAAGTATATTCCTTCGACCCTATCGTCGCAGTCAAGACATATAGAGACTAGATGGATCGAAGCTGAGACTTATCAAATACTTGGGTGGAGTACCTCGGGCGTTTTGGCGACTGGGTCGGATAGTGTTGGGGCTATTCAGACGTCGGAGTTGACAGCTGGAACGAAGATGTATGAGGACGATTTGTATAGAGTACTTGACCAACAGGTTGTACCAAGACCGCCCAAGCCCCCGAAGCTATAGAGCCCACCTTTGTATCACTTATTTTATGATTCTCTGGGAGAGAGGATCCTCCCTGTATGTACATATTAATATGATTCAGCCTTCACGAATGAAAAAGCACACATGCCACTATTTAGAAGGTTGTGTTGGTTTTGTGGTATTTATTTCTTGGTCCCTTTTGGGTAGTGGCCGAATCCAGCATGGTGACGCAACGAGAGCTAGTTTCGCATGGGCATGCGCTGTAGGCGTGCGGCGAGCTAGCAAACGCTAACCACGATACCAGACGCGGCATATTATAATATTAATAAGTCAGAACTGAAGGAAAGGATATAAGTACTTATATACCTAGGTACCTAGGTATGTATCGATATAGGCCAAAGATATCATATTAATGCGTTAGGGGTTTGCGAGATACTTCTTAATTCTCGCCGAAACCGTATTAAACCGGGGGGTCGTCTTCCTGCTTATCCGTTTTAAGGTTGACAGCCATATTTTTACGATTGTGTTGAAAACTTAATGGGGCGAATAAACTAAATTTCAGGGTTCATAGTTATATTTTTCTTGATGAGCGGGTGGGCAAGAAACGGACGAAAGGTTTGCATCGAGAAGTCCACAAAGTAACAAAGATTGCTCGAGAGTGACGGAGAATACCTCTGGGTTGTGGAAGAAAACATAAAGAAAGGTGATAGAAAACGGAAAATAGGAAAATGTCTGATAAGGAGGGGTGTGCGAAGAGTCGAAGGGGGTACGGTGATGCGGGGAAGAGGGAAAGAAAGGCTTAAGTGGGAAACTTGTGTCAAATCAATTTAAAAGTGGAGCATGGACCCAGGAGCATATATATGGATTGCTTCGTGCACTCAGGCTTTATGAGGCACAAACCCGAGTTTGGTCAGACTAGGTTACGGGCTGTAGTTCCAGAGATCTTCAGGGTACTTAAGTTCCAAAAGTTTTGCGCGGATGAAGACGTCGCTGGCCTCCTCGAGCAGTTCTTCTATAGTAGGAACATACTTTGCTGAAACATCGGGGACCATTGTAAGAGAGTTTTCAATCGGAGTGGAAGGCCTCTCACTAGGGATATCACTAGGAACGTCGCTGAAGGTATCGTCGCGGGCTTGATTGTCACCGAGGGCTGCACCGTCGTCGATGGGTCTTGCTTTGGGGGAGGTCTGCGTAGCACGCTCCTCAGCTGGGTTTGGCCTGGGGTATGAAGCGAAGCGAGAGGTAATCAATGTTGCTGTAGACTGTGTCGCCGTTGGGTTCCCGGCAATTCGAGATAGAGGGACATTGATGTTTGAAAACCCTTCCCACCAGAAGCTTGACCAGTCGTTGTGGATGCAAATTATTCTTGGAAACTTCGTTTCCCATTTTTCCTCCCACGACAAGTTTTCATGGCTATAAAACGGACGGAATTCAAAGGTGACGAAACCGGAGATCGTATCTGGGTTTATGTGCGGGATATCAATCCACCCGGGTGGAAATTTCCCATGGTAGCACCAGTTTTCGATTAGCACCAACCGTCGCCCGTCCACAGCAGGACCGGAGGTTTCTTGCCTGATAGCAGCGATGTCCTGTCATCGAGATGAAGATAAGCCGAACCATACTAACTCGTGGGTATAGCTGGGAGAGATGTAGTTGGACTCTGACTTACAGAGCGTCTTGTGATTAGCGTAAAGCCATTTTTCGAACCGGCGGCACCTGATATGATGACACCTCCGTCCATCTCCAGTCCGTAAGCATACTGCATGTTATAGCATTGAAGTTAGCGATGATCAAAGAGTAGACGCCGCGTCTGCAACACAAGACTAGAGTAGACGCTGCATTTAGACGGGACTTTTTATTTAACGGGTTCGTCACGTGCTTGAGGTCTTAGGGGGGGGGAGTTTCCGTGGGGCAAAAAGTGCGAGCGGTATCTCATGGTAGTTGGAGGGTTGGAAGCTTTATGGGTTTGGTCTCTGAATCTGTCTGCTGTCCAGAATACTTTGAGAGTCTGGGAGTATTTATCTTGACCACATCTACGCATAACTAGGTCAGTTGCAATACTTAAATAAGTGCTAGCGCTGATTCATTGGCCCATATTGTGCTAGAGTGGGTCTAAGTACTTCGGTACTGGTATACTGCATTTTAAGACGTTCCTACATGTAAAAAGGACTGTAAACTCACAATTTCAACTTGACATTAGCTTTATGAAGCCTAACTTCAGCTCCATCAATTTTGATTGCAACCCTATAGAAGGAAATACGTCTGGGATCTTCTTCCTCCATGGCCATTGAGGGGTCTGCTAGGGTCGGTTCTGATAAGAACAGGAGCGAACGGTTTTAGGATGCTGTCGTGCTTGATGCCACGTTCCGTTTAGGAGAAAGATATTGATGCCGATATCAATAGACTAGGCCTCTGCTGGGCACTGATGGAATTGAATTAGGTGGTTGGTGTGTTGGAAGAAGGGATTGAAGAAAGAAGAGGGAGAGGGAGAATAAAAGTGGAGGCATAGCTACTTACCTAAGTACCAAGTAGGTAAATACTAGGTACTTACTTAAAAACAAGGCCACCGAGATATAAAGGCCTCCATTGTTCCAGGTAGAGCTACGACTGCCGGCTACCGTACTGCAGTACTGAGGCACCTTATAATATTAACAACCTTCAAACTTACCACCTCGGCACACGTACATGTTCAGGGCGAAGGCATAGTTACTAAGTACTAACTACTCATCTACGGGAGTTTTCTCGTTCGCATTCTACTACCAACTCGGTTTAACAAAGTGTTGCGTGTGGTATTTCTCGGTAGGCCGTAGCGTAACATGATCATGATATATAAATATGCCTACTTACCTACCTACCTACCTACAAGTATTTACCCAGGTACCTAATTACTTAGTTAAGTAAGTAGTCAGTATATGCATACATAAGTATATATCATGACGGTGTCGAAGGTGAGATGTCAGCTAGCTAGGAGGCCCATCGAAAGTGACGTTTCGACAGCTGCAGGCGACAAATACAAATTCCATGACCAAAGAAATGTCGACCCGCATAAACAACTTACTTATTGTGCTACATGCTTAAGTAAGTGAGTAAGTAAGTATGTAATGTAATGTAACGTCACGTTCTCCGCTCGCCTCCACTTGGGGTAGCCGGTATTTGACCGGCGTCATTATGTTATATCTGGGCAGTTTCGAACATTTTTCAACCAGATCAGCAGTACGGTTAAAATCTCCATGCTGCGCTTGGCGTTGATTTAGCCACCATCTTCACCAATCCGGTTTTCGAGGTCAGAGTTCTCCTCTTTCGCATTTCAAAGGTATCCCGCAACCGACAATGCTGATTTAAAAAAAATAAAATAAAACTGCTTGGCTGCCTCCCAAGAGAAGCTTAACTGTTATTTGGTCATATCGATATATACCTCGAAGCCTAAGAAACTTTGGAGACTTCGTTCGACCTGTGATTGCCCTTTTATAAACGAATATATACCTCGACTGCAATTGTGATTGCAAATACTGACACTGGTAATTGGCGAACCACATGCGCATGCATGCCTTAGCTTAAACGTACGACCCTCTAATACCCTCTCCATCCCTACCTTCCGCCTTTGCCTTCTAGCTTATGTGAGAGTGATAAAAATATTGCGATATTACCCTGGCCAAATACTCTATTATCTGCTAATATTAAATCCAGAGCAATAGATACTCTATTTTATAACGATTACTCCGAAATGCAAGGAATATTGACCCGAAAAACGGACAATAATGACAGCACCGCAGAGCCCAGGGGTATTGATGACGGTGCTAGTATCGCCGGTGGTGCGACCCTTCGTACTACTACCAGTATCGTTTCACGAAGAGATATCAATGAGAGGCCGCCACTGCTTAAGGGTCTTTCAGACGAAGAGATCGAAGAACTTGAAATTAAGCTCAAGCGCAGGATTGATCTTAGACTGCTTCCAATGATCATTTTAATATATATCATGAACTACCTAGACAGAAACAATATCCCTGGTAGGTTCTACTACATTCTATATTTCCATCCGTTGGAACATCTGATACTGTTATTAGTATGGCTGCTAACCACTTTTTTACTGTTCTTGTTTTATTTCTAATCGAAATTTAGCTGCTCAGGTTGCTGGTATGGGGGATGAATTAGGCCTAACTTCCTCACAATTCAATACTGCCGTATCGATCCTTTTCGTAGGCTATATCTTAATGCAGGTTCCGTAAGTAGAATCTATAAGTCACGACCGTAGAAAATATTAAGACTAATCTTGTTGAAAACGAAGTTCGAATCTGTTTCTAGATAAGATTGGACGTCCATCCATATACTTCACCGTCGTCATGATGGTTTGGGGGGCTATTAGCGGCGCGACTGGCGCAGTCCAAAACTACTCCGGTCTTCTCGTCTGTCGGTTCTTCTTAGGTTTCATCGAAGCTTCTTATTTCCCGGGATGTTTGTTCTATTTATCGAGTTGGTATACTCGTAAAGAATTATCGTTGAGAACCGCAATTTTATATTCGGGTAGCTTGATAAGTGGTGCGGTGTCAGGGTTAATTTCTGCTGGAATAACGGACGGCCTGGATGGTAAAGCAGGAATTTCGGCGTGGAGATGGCTCTTTATTCTTGAGGGTTCTATTACTGTATGGTGCTTTCATATTTTGATGCTTTATCCGTGGGACTTGACAAACGGCTGACTTCCGTAGGTGTTTATCGCATTCTTCATCTGGATTGTCATCCCCGACTTCCCAAAAACGACAAAATGGCTTTCCGAGCAGGAGCGGCAACTCGCCTGCTGGAGACTTGGTGAGTGGCCTGAAACATAATGCGAGTGTGTGATAACTAATTCATTGACCCACGGGTCCTAGAACGAGACATTGGAGAAGAGGATTGGTCTGGGAGTGAAGCCCAGAAAGTTTTCCACGGCCTTAAACTCGCATTCACGGATATCAAGATGTATATCCTTATGGTTCTCGTGACATGCTGCGTCGCATCGGGTTCTATTACTAACTTTTTCCCGATTGTCGTCCAAACACTTGGATTCGGGAAAATAGAGACCCTTCTCTTGACGACTCCACCATATGTAAGTTGCCCTAGATCTGGGGCCTGAGGCCTTCGATGGGTATTGGGTGGCTAATTTCCGTTAAGATACTCGCAACGATCGTCGTGCTTGGTAATGCCTGGCATGCGGATAAAAAGGGAGAGCGGTACTTCCATATCGTCATCCCACTTGCTGTAAGTTCTGCTCCGAGATTTGGCCACGGAGTGCAGGTGTTCCGCGGCCGTGGAGGCAACTGAAAATAGACCCAATTGGTTGAATTTGTGTCTAGATATCGGTAGTAGCGTTTATCCTGGCAGCTTCTACGTTGAATATTGCTGCACGTTATGGTAATTGCCGGTTTCTGGCCCCGAATCTTAGCGCAAATGCTAACGATAGGTCTAGTCGCAATGATGCTTATGCCAGCGAGTATCTATGGGGGGTACATCTGTGCCCTCTCTTGGATATCTGCAACATTGCCACGGCCGGTTACAAAGCGGGCTGCTGCCCTCGCAGCGATTAATGCGGTCTCCAATGCATCTTCAATCTGGACGGCGTACATGTACACTGAACCCTCGGCTCCGAGATACGGCAAGTAAACTACCTGAGCCCTAGTAGTTAGAGCCATTGAAAGCTGACCGTATATGCCGAATTCAGCCATTGCTATGGGCGTTAATTGTGGAACCTCAGTCTTGGGCATCATATTTGCTACAGTACTTCGAATGATACTTGTCAGGCTCAATAAGAAGCTAGATCAAGAAGGGGATCTTAGCGAGACAGGGCTGACTGCGGAGGGCCAGGTGGAGAGACGTGAGGAGCAAGGTTTGCCTGGAGAGGCCGCGGCAAAGGGATTCAGGTTTCTGATATGATGTAGGTTTTGGTTGTTGTAGGGCCAAGAGGGCATCCTTAACCATCTCAGTACCTATATAAAGATTCGATAGTGTGGCTGAAGCATTTAGATGTCTGTTTGTTGAATTCAATGGAGCTTGATATGTACCCCACGAATAGGCAGCGGTTTGACTCGTGTAATTTTTTATATATACGGCTTCATATCACCCATAGATAGATGGATCAGTAAACCCATTATCAATTGATGAATTGGAGCGATCGGTTGTGGAATATTTCAACTTCATTTATGAAAGTTGGACCCGATGTCGACATTGAATCTTATCTTCAGCTCCAGGGGTGGTATTATATATGGATCTGCAAAGTGGTCTGCAAAAAATTATGGCGGGTGTGAGATTTGAGATTTCATTGGCATGCCTAGCCGGGGTAGGATGAATGAGATAATATTGGGCGGAAGTCACACAGTGCTAGCTCGTTTGAATGTTCAGCCCTGGAAGGTCGAGTGGCTTTTACTACCTAGTCCTCCAGGTGGATACATACATACATCTGTATATAAAAAGTACATGTACTTCGCCTAGGAGTTACATGGCGCTATAATTGGTCGTTTCGTTCGTTCCTTGGCTTAGCTGGTCAGGTCGTTATCAATTTACCCGATTCTTTGCGATATGATTTCCAACGGGTTTGCATATGTCCTGGCACCGGTAAACTGGAATCGATATTGAAATTTGCAATACCGCCCCCCTGGCTGTTAAATATACGTATGTATGTATATATGTATGTACTTACTTAATACTTACCTAGGTAAGAAAGTAAGCAAGTGTACTTATAGTACTTCGTATGATCGATTGTATGAATTTGGTTCGGTACATAATTATTCCAGCCCCATGCATACGCACATGTCAGTGGGTCGGTTTGGCGGCAGGAACAGGCTGCGGTGTAACCCTGGAAGAAAAAAAATCCTCGAGGTTCTCACCCCACAGCATGCCCAGCGAGCGGTTCGCGATACCGGCTCCAATCCAGGAAGTGGAACGGGTTTTTGCCAGCATGAATGTTCATGCACGGTGCGAGACATACATCCATCCATCGAAATATCACGAATTAACGGGACGACGAGCACGCAAAGTACCCAGGCCGGTACCAGGCACCTGTGTATGTATGTAGTCTGTTTGTATGTTTGTACGTTTGTAGGTAGTACACCTAGGTGATGAAAACCTCGATCGCGCCCTAGATCATAACGATGCCGAAGAAATTTCCGATGAAACATTCCCGTCCCTTGATCTCATTCCAGCAGCTGGTTCCCTTGGAGGTTGTCCTTGCAGACCCATCTGGCTGCAAATAGTGAAGCGCGGTGGGTGGCATGTCTGGTTTGATTTGATTTGATTTGGTTTGTAACCGAATCGTTCGTCCGAAGCTTGCTTTTGCACGAACCCTGAGCAGAGGAGCAGCTCCATAATAATAATAATAATAATAATAGCAATAATAATCATCCTTTCTTGGGTGGGCGAGAGTTTGGGATATCTGTAACCTGTAACCTGTAACGAGGAGTGTTCGAGGCGGCCATCTGATTAGTCGGCCAAAATCGACAGAGGAATCGGAGCTTGTTTGTAAATCTAAATGGCTTGGTAGTAGGTAGCTGTTAACAGGAGCAGGACGGTGAGGGATAAAAGCCAAAGAAGGCAGCTTGGTAGGTACTTAGGTAAGTATGTAAGTAGGTAAGTGCTTTCATTAAGTAAGTAGAGTACTATAGTACTCCAGTCCTTAAATACCTACCTACTCTCCACTCCCTTCCATACTCTTCCTATCGTCCTCCTCCTAACCCCCCTCCCCTTTTAAATAAGTACCTACTCAGTACTTGATCGATTATCGAAAGGGTCTGATTCTTCCCATTCCCCTTCTCCTTCTCATCCTTATTCCTATTCTTATTTTCCATCTTCCTTCTCTTCTTTTTCTTCATCATCATCATCATCTTCTTCTTCCTCTCTCCTCCTCCTCCTCCTCCTCCTCCTCCTTCTGTACTACTTCGTTTGCACAGAACACAGAACCCAGAACACACCACGCACACGACATCCACACACGACACACCTCGCGCCGATAAAATTTACTCACCCACCTCTCGTCGAAACATATTCCTCCTACCCACCACCCCTGACATCCGAACCCTCCTCTGGAACAATGTGCAGGTACAGAAAGTACATCTATGTAAACTGCGGCCATTCGGAGTTCGAGTCACCTCCATACCTCCCATGTGTCTCCGATCCGAACGAGTACTGCTCGCCCGAAACCACCTCGGATCCCCCCATCACTCTCAAAAAGAACACTGCCTGCAATGACCCGGCGTGTGCTGGTCCCGGAGGAGCTCCGTTGTCACCAACTGGACCAGCCGACGGCGGTACCTCATGGAGCCGTACCAACTCTGGCAACCGCGGTCGGGCCTTGGGACCTGGTGAAGGAGATCCGGGCGACAGACTTCGGCATACTGTTTCCACCAAGATGAAGGTGGCTAAACTGGTCCGAAGTATGACGAAAAAGCATAAGGAGAAGAAAGAACAGCAGCAGAACAATGGAGCTGATGGCTTCTTGCCTGATAACCACGGCAGTTACAATGAGATCAACGAAATGGACGAGTTGAAGAAATGAGCCTCTCCGGTTGAGACCTCAGTTCGGCTGCTATCTTGGTTATTTATATTCTCTTGCAGCTACAACTACAGTCATTAATCCTTCCGATACAGCGTATCGGTCGTTAGAGGGACTGCATCAATTGGTAGTTGATATTTACTTTCTTCCTCTTCTTTTTGTTCTTTTTCTTGTCCTTCTCGGTCCCATGGAGTCATGAAGTTATGAAGCGAATTTACTCGTCCTGATTTCGAATTTCACTCTGCACTGCAACCCCGGCTGCTCGCAAGCGTACTTTTTTTATTTTCTTATTTTTTATCGTTTCGTTCTCCCCCTTCATATCACCCTTATTTCACTCACACTTCCTCAGGTTCTTATTTCTGGTATCCTAGTTAGTATCATTCTATCGTTGGACTGGGTTTCTGTACAAAATGGCATAGCTTGCACCTTGTCTTTTGAATAGACGGAAGAGAAAAAAGCCTCCTGCAGCGCCCTTGATTGAACTTCCCTTCTCCTGTATGTACTTTTATAGCAATCTGATCCACATCATAAGGTCTTACTTAGCCCTTCCTTCCTTACCAGCAGGACCTTAAGTGCATACACATATACCAGCATGCTTAACCGTGAACATGCTCGATCTAGTATAGAGCTGGGGGGCTGCCATTGATGAATGAGTGGGTGAATGCGCTAAGCAGCTGCAGCAGCATGCAGGCTCCCCTCATTTGGGAGTTATGTGTCAGCTCCCCCACCAAACCAAACCTCAGGTCTCCAGGATCCACGCCTCTTTTCCATCCTCTCTTCAGTCGAAGCTAGGTATTGCTCACCACCTCATTCTCTACTGTCGATTGACTCGAACGCTGCTGCTTCGTTCGAGTCATCACGAATCATCCTGTTTCATCTTTCCGTTTGCTACATGTCTCGATACCCGACCGTTTTCCCGCTCGCATTCGCGTACTTTTAGACTGCTTCTCGCCCTGCAAACCTGTCAGATCCCGTCATACGTCCTTACTCAGAACCAAACTTCATCGACGACTTGCCTTATCCTCAACGGGGAGGAAGAAATAAAACATAAAAAAAAGAGAATATAGAAGAAAAAATAAAATAGGATAGGAGAAAGACCATTTCATTGTCATTGCCATCTTCATCTTCACACTATTATTGTCTTAGATCGCCGTGGAAACTTCCTAGAGAAAGAACTCCCAAGATGGCTGACATGATGAGGACTCGGTCCAAGGGGCCGCCAAGAGAGACCTATATCTACAAGATCCCCACAGGTAAGTGTGCTCGTACACACGCTCTATCTCATTTCCAGCTAAGGAGTCGCCGAAACATGAGCTAAATTCGATATCACCGTATCTCTCAGAAATACTGCGGCACATAATCGCCTACCTCGATCCACCATCACTGTTGTCATTGACACTGACGAACCATTACTTTCACAAACTTATATCATCACCCCATACATGGAGACTCCTCTTCCTCCAATGGTTTCCAGATTCAAAGGGCCAATTCACACCCCTCACGGCCCCGCCCGATCCGGCCCAGGCCAAGCTGCACCCGGACGACCTTGAAACGAACCACTGGCGCACCGAAGCCATCCTACGCTCTCGTCTTCTCCGTAACCTTAACAAAGCTCGCCCAGAACTCCGTGAAGCTGGAAATCGTAACACTAGCAGCACATATGTCGAGCCACAATTTAAATCTACTCACCTTAAGACCATTCCTAAGAGTGTGATCATGTCAATGATGCACTTGATACAGCCACCGATCACACATCTTTTCGCGAACTTTGATAAGGAGCCCTTGAAACCCAACGAAAAAACCAACGGCTCACCGCCTGATTATCATCCAATTCCTTCATTCAGGAGCTGTAATTTAGGAAATGGACAGGCGAGTGTTTGGTCCCCTGGGAACGGGCAGTTCAAGACCGAAGAAGACAGTGGGACTATGGTCTTTACAAGATACGAGAAATCGCAGCACACACTTGCGACGTCTTTCGATGTTATGGAAATCGTGGATGTGCACCAAAATGGTGCTGGGAGTTTTGCTGTGATTGGCCGCAGATGGAGCGAGAATAGGGTTAATATCCTCTGTGGCTTTAGACTTGGGACTGGTGAGTGTATGGATTATCCCATTGCACATGAACCAGCACAAGCAATTGTCGGGATTGGGACTGGCGTATGGATTGCGGATTTGGCCGGATACGGTGCCATCCCAGGCGTAGGATTAGAGGAGATGACTGAAGAGGAACAAGCCGCTGCTCGCGCAAAGAGAGAGGCGGCGGAGCAGAAAGGCGGGGACCAGGTTTCAAGGATTCTTGCTTCGAATGATCCACAGAATCATCTCGAGGGAAAATATAAACCTGTTAGAGTACCAGAAGCCAGTGGAATTTTTTCAGAATATGGCGTCGGCCTCGTTTACATTACAAGCGAAGGAGATGTTCACATGCTTTCGGTGGACACGTTTCCTCTTGCCCCTGGGCATCAAATACATCGAGCTCTCGAGACATCTCGTATGGCAAAGTGGAGGATTTCCCCGAGGTGTGCACTCGTTAGCGTCAAAGTTGACAACGACTATACCCCGGAGAAGAAGGCACTTGGCCGGCCGTGGTGTGTTGTTCAGAACATCGTGGGAGAGATATGGACCTTTTCTGGGGATCCCAGGTCGCGGCCAGACCCAGAGGATAATGGGCTTACGGAGGAAGAGGAGGATGAAGCGGATTTGCAACGTGCGGACACAGAAATTGAGAATGGCCCGATTGGAGACGACCTTAGCATCATGGATCATGTCGAACGGCATGCTGCTTGGATGAGAATACGAGCAGAACTAGCGGCTACCTACAAGACCGAGCGAAACGCAGGGCGAGAGGAAGAGATGAAGCGAATTGCGGCGCACGTTCAGGGCCACTGGACCATGCTCGAGGGAACTAGGGTAGAGAGGCCGATATCAGGATTCTATCTGGATGACCTCTACCGGGATACGGGGCTTATTGTTGGAGACAATGAAAACATTCAGCCTCTCAAATTACCGTGGATAATGGAGGTGGATTTTGGAGGTTACAATATCGTATCATTCAGCACCACAAGCACCGAAGAGCGAAGGGTTCAGGGATTCAGATACCGTTTAAATACTCTTTTCACTGAGAAGAAGCCGGATGTACCGGAGACCGAGATCCTTGGAAGTCAGGCTTTTGCTGGCTCAGCCGACGACTGGGCAAAGACTCGTCTTCGGATACCTAAATCTGGAGAAGAGATTTTCGATCAAGGTAAAAATCCACAGAACATCACGGCTTTGGCTATGGATGATTCCTTTCTGGCGAGAGCGATGCCAGTGTCCCCAAATGATAATACCGTTGGCGGAAACGCACGATTATTTGCGGTCGGCACAAACCACGGGAGGGCCTTAGTATTCAATATTAGAGGAAGCCCGACCAAGAGGACGAGTGACCTCCTAACACCTATCCGGGTATGCAAGATTCCAGGGACGCCTAAGATTACTTGTGTCTCGGTTACATCTCTAGCTGTGATCGTTGGTGCAAACAATGGCGCAATTTCGGTATTCGATCCACTGGGGTCATCCGGAGAACCTGTCCGTAAGATCGTACATGCCATGTCGATTGAAGCGAAGAAAGACTATTTCACACGGACGGCGCAATATGGCTGGGGTCGGACGGAGCAAGAGAACACTTGGCAAGAGGAGACGAGTGCTTATAGAATATGCGCGGATCCAAATGCCAGGAACTGGAGGGGAGCAGCTATTCTTGGATGTAATATTTTGTACTGGGATGAGACGGACTTTTTGAATTGGCAGGAAGCGGATGATTTGGCGACAAGAAGGAGAAGGAGAATGGAAAAAGTTGAGAGGTTGAAGGCAGAGGAAGAGGAGGCTGCGAAGAATCGACGAAGTCCAAGGCCGGCGTTGGGGCGGGTAGTTCCTGGAACGACCCCTGGTAGCCATATCGACTTGGGACTTCATTCGATAGCGGTAAATGACGAAGATCCGGTTCGAAAATGGGAAGAGGCGCATGGGGAGCTGACGGAAGAGGACAGGAGGTTGCTCAAGGATATTTCCGGGATCAATATTGATGATGAATAGCTGGGGTTTTCTCTTTTTTCTCTCTCTCCTTTATAAATACGAAATACCAACCGCATGCATGTAATTGTTTGGTGAGCTGGAACTGTATTGGGAATGACACATTCATTGTTAGCTCCAAACTCAAGGCGAGGCAATAGTTCAAAAAAAGTGATTTCTACGAGTATATACTTAAACTGGGTGGTGCGTGAGCATCACTGGTCAGAATTTGCTTTTATTCTTTGATTGATATACTATAGTATACTTCTTTCCTCCCCCTCTTTTCTTTTCTCTTCTCTTAAGATCTTCTCCTTTCCTCTCGTTTTAAATTTCGTTTTCTTTACTTTCTTTATCTACTTCCTATTCCCCCCCCTTTCCTTTCCTTTCTTTGTTTTCAAATGTATCGAACCTGTGCCACGGCAATACATGCGGGGGGGAAAAAAAAGAAAAGAAAAAAAAGGGAGTGTTACCTTCGGATCCCGACATGTTTATAATAAGGACATAAAAGGCTGCATGTTGTGCCACAAATTTTAAAGGGAAATTCCGAGAATTATAGAGCTCTCAAACACTTAGACCGAGCTCCCCTTTCCCGTGCTTATACTTACTCGCCTTATACTTGAATACTTGAAGTATTTACACACTTGAAGTACTCTACTTAGGTGTGTGTAGCGAGGGTACGATGTTCGAATGTTACACAGGCCCTAATGATGTAGAAGTACAGTATATACTTTTTATGGAGATAAGTAAAAGCAACCAAGCTATAAATACTTGGCTATAGGTATATATATACAAGCACCTATTGCTACTTCCTTCAATGGTAAAGATAAGATACTTAGATAAACCAATATTTTGTCTGAACAGATAGAATAGAATATACTAGCTACGTATGCAAGTACCAACCCACTTAAGTACCTATCGATATCGGCGTTGCAAATGTTGTATTTTTGAGACTGCTTTGCTAGCTATGCCTCTTAATAAGTACGACAAGCAAGGGGGCACCTACATACCTATATATAAGTCCTTCTAAGTGGCATTCGCTCTGGCATTCCGTCATGCCTTCATCCCTTCATTTCTAGAATTCTTCTTCTCTCTAGATCTTCATATATATACTAAGTTTATAGGTATTTAAAGTGTCTGGGCTGCAGGGTTGTATATAAGCTAGTAAGTGTGTGTGTGTCTACCGTTGCGTTATCCAATCTACCACAAACGGCTTAAGCCTCAAAATACAATCCTCTTCAAAAAAAAAAAAAAAAAAAAGTGGGGTATATTAATATTCTAAACTACTGATCTGTCTACTCGAGATATTACAAGAACCTTATAGGGTTACTTAATTCCAGGTATCGGTTCTTCGTCTTGATCGATCCTGAGATATATATCAATCTCGACGTGGCCATGCATAGACCCAACATATGCATACCTGCTGTTTTACAAATATACTTACTACTTAGGTAGTATATAATACATACATCTAACTTCTAATTGGAAGGATTCCTAGTACATATGTAAGTACTTGGTACTCAAATACATGAAAATATTTGCTATTTTATAATTTAAATTGTTGGTGGTTAATTAGAAGCAGTACTTATATAGTTGATATTACTGACTTGATCTCTGATCTGAGGTTCTGAGGGTATAACGTAAGGTATTCATCTCCTCCCTCCCCCTCTCCCCCTCCCCCTTCTAGATCTCCCATCTCCCATCTCCCATCCCCCATCTCCTCTTCTCTTCCGTCCTCTCGTTTTCCTCGTTATCCTCGTTATCCTCACCCCCAAACAAAAATTTAATATCGACAAATCTCCCAAGGTTGGGCCTGCGATAATTCTAATCAAGGTTGGTGCATTGCATGTAGCTACGCCTTGGCTTGTTGTGGGTCCCTCAAGCCACTCCTTGATATCATCCAGACAAAGCACTTTTTATCCTCGGCATAACTACTTAAGTACTAATTAAAATGCTTAAGCTAGTTCGCTCTCAGAACCATTGACCCGAATTCTTGGTTGCAGAACGGAAAATGGGGTTCGTGTATGTGACAGATCGATCCCTACTTCCTCCCTTCGTCTTCCTTATTCCTGACCACCGCGCAGCTTCTATCCACCCTCGTTCCTCGACATCGTCTGTAAGGTTCCAGACATTTTTCTCATATCCTTAATTTTCCTCGCCGCCTTGCCTTTTTGGCTCGTATACATCTTCGGATTGTATCTCCTCACCTGCACCCTGTGGCTCCTTCGAGGGCACACTCCAAACGAAAAGGATCTGGAGAAATATGCCGAACCCCTTCAACCCGGCAACAAAAAAGCCCTTTTAACTTAACCTCCACTACCATCATCATCATCATCATCAGCTTTCCCTCATCCTACCCGCCTTTCCACCGCAGTCGTAAATACTCGACAGATCCACCTTCGACGCGCTTGCATCCCGACGACACGACACGCTACTGGACCACAAGGATACCCGAGCTTCACTAGCTTCTTCTTTTTCTCTTTGATCTCGTTTTACTCCCTCCTCCGAAAATTCTTTCTCTCACTCTCTCACTCTCTCTTTTTTCTTTCTTTTCTTTCTTTTTCCTTTTGCTTCGCCAATGAATACCAAATGTAATAAGGCTCATATCTTCTGGGTCAGCTAGCTTCTGAATTAGCTACCAGCTTATATTGTCCTCTGGAACTCATGTCTAGCTTGCACAGAGCTTAGAACATCCCTCTCCCCTCCGGGTCTATTCCAGAAGCCAGCTTAGGTCCTCCACCCCTTGCGATCACGTCCTGTTTAAAAGGCGCCCTTATCGTCTAGCATGCCACCGGATCTGATGATTTTCGAGCCGATATTCCAAATCTTCGACGTTCCGACTTTTCGACCGGTTAGGGAAGGGAAACAAGAAACCCTTTCGCCATGCGTACCCAAAAAATCCGAAAGAGCCGAATCTCTGTGATCCTAGTCGGTATATGGCATTGGACAATGGCATGAATCGTATGACCAGCACCTGCGTTTACGTAGCAGCCCATAGGAGTCCCCCCCTTTTTTATTTTATTTTATCTTTTTATATCTATTCCCCCCATAGTCCTCGACATTCACATGCTTCCGAATTTTTGACCACTCCCGGGTGGAAATGGCCCGTCGGCCTATCGGGCTTCCTCGAAATTGGGATATTTCTCCGGCGGCGATGGGATAACCTTCGACGAAAAAGTAAACACAATCGCAGTACAAAATGTATTTTGCTTGATGCTGACGAACAATGCATTTAACTGGGGCTTATCCGGGGGGCAAAGCGTATGCACTGTTCTTTCGCTCACTTATGCCATCCTGACCCAGGGGATATCGAGGACACACGGCAGAAGAAAAAGCCAAAATCTACGGGAAGAAAGGAAACCTTTCTGATGAGTATATATTCGACGAATCGGATATTGCCTTAAGGAAGTGCACCTACATAAAAGTATTAATTAAACCCTGCGAGATGAAATTGCGGTAGCGGCGCGCGGGTCACTGAGGTCTCAATACAAAAATACAGAGAAGGAAACCATTGACTTCAAAACTTCCTTTCGACCCTTCTTATACACAACGGGCTAGTTACAACGAGGCTTCAAGAATATGTAGTCATATTTACCACTACCATCGAACCCCGCACGCAAGGCAAGGGCACAGCGACTACGGGAGTGTAAGCGAAATGTGGGCGCTTCGAAGCCATGCATATTGCATGCATGATTATCTGCAGCCCTGCATATCAATTCGGTAAGTGTTGGATTTTCTATAAAAAAAAACAGCCCTTTTGAATACTCCAAATCAAAAAACCAAAGATGCATTGTAAGAAGATGGGGTACTAATACAATTTGTTTCGATCAAATAGAATCACTAACTACGATGAACTACTCTACCCTCTGTCGTCTCTTCGCTTTCTTTTTCCCTCGAAAAGGAGAGAAATACCACTCTATGAAAAAGAACCCCAATGAACAAAATGCTGATGAAGATCGAGGATACTGGAAGGGAAATGACACCGCAGAAAGTATGACAGATAGTACGCCGGATAGCATTTAGGGGGGAAGAAAGAAGGAAAGAAAGAAAGAAAGGTATCAAGAATATCATGCCGAACAACGGAGGAGGGGGTGGGACCAAAGGGGAACCCCCTTAGCCTAAGGCTATGACCTATTATAATCCTTCACACCCCGCCAGCTTTCCCAGATTATTCGAATTCTCCACCACCTTTTTGATCCTCTCGGAGCGATCGGATAATGTTTCGTCTGGCTTTGCAAAAGCTATTTCCCAAGAATAGGTTGAGGTATCAGACCGGTTGTATTCGACATATGGTGACTGGGGCACATGTTTTTCTTCATCTTCGGCCATCTCCGCAGAGCCAGTCTCGCTCCCCCTATAGCCTTGCTCGGAAGAAGCTTGTGCGTTTCGCCCAGCTCTGTTACCCTGGGCAGATACCACTGTTGGGCTAGCTGCAGCGGACGGCGATGAAGGTTTATCGATTCCTTTATCAGAGCTGGGTGGTGGGCGAGTGTCAAAATCGGTGGACGGCATGGCAGTTGGGGATCCGAAGACGCTAAAACTGTTGCTACCACTCAGCTTCGCAGATTCTTTGGAGGAGAGATGGGAAAGGCTGGACGCGTCCACTTACTTTGGCAAGGTCGCCGCTTATGGGAACGAGTCGAGATTGAACCGCGGATACAGGAGGGCCGGGTTTCTATAATGGTGGCTTGTTAGCGGGGGAAACTCGTTTACACCTGTTGGAAGGGGCACCATCGTACCGATTCAATATGGAGCTGTCCTGCTTCAAGGCTATTGCGGAGGGAAGTAGGAAAGGGAACGAAGGATATTTTATTGCTTTAGGAAGGATGTCAGGGCCTTCGGGAATGTCTTGTTGGTGGTGGGGGTCACAAAAAAAAGTTTCCACAAAGTGGTCACGTTCACGGACTGTTGAGAAGCTGTATGAAGAAGCGGAAAGAAAGAAGGAGCGAGGGAGCGAGGGAACGAGGGAGGGAGAGAGATATGGAGGAGATAGGGGTGGGTTTAAATAAGAGATCGTGCTGAACTTCCGAGAGTCGAGAGGGAAAAGAGATTAAACCCAAAGAAGTAAAGGTTGAATGGCAACGGCGTCATACTGGGTATGGACCCTCTTCCTCGGAGCTGGGCCGAGGCGTTGGATGGGGCCTGGATATGCATGCAATGGTCGTGTTACACGAGCCGGGTGCACAAGAGGATCCGGAGCTTGAACGATATGGAAACAAGAGAGATTGATCCCTGAGAGAAGGCAGAGGAAGGGAAAGTCTCAGATAGAAGCTTGATAGGCTGGAGAGCAAATTGGATTGGGCACCGAATGCTATGACGTCCCCGGTGCTGGTGGTGGGAATGGCGATGGCGATGGCGAATATTAAAGCTGCCTGGCCGGTGAGCTGGTCCCACGGCGCAGTGCTGTTGAAGTTGTTTCGGATCCGGACCCGGATCCTTCATCATATCCCCACACCGGTCCATCATGAACCGCATCCACCGTTAGGTTGGTGTGTGTGTGTGGTGTGTTCCTGGTCCCAGAACAAAGAGCCTCGGTGGAGCCGGTGGTAAGGGCCTCTGGGAAGGACTTGGGGTATTCATCTTCGAAATGGGGGGAAAGGAAAGGGTTGAATACAGATCTGGCGATATCTGCGGGGAAGGTCTCTGGGAATGGAAGGGAAAAGCAACTGGAGGTCAAGCCCAGCCCCAGCTCAAGCCCATGGTTCCCTTTTCTCCCTTGACTGACATCCATGTCAAACCAGCGAATGGTTGGCTATAGCACTACATACACCAGTCTCGTAACCAAACTGTGTACATACAGCTACTGCCAGCCATCAACACAACCACACCAAACCACAAAGTGTGGACCGCGTCCGCAATACGAGACTAGCCAAACCACAGCCATGGCCACCACGTACTCTCGACAAAGCATAGTCTGGGAGACAGGGCAGGGTATTTTTCGGCTGTTCCACGAAGAAGCTAAAGAAGGATCACTCGGGGGTTCATAGCTGTTTTGTTTCTTGCGCTAGGCTTTCAGGAATCAAGGAGGCTATTGAAGCGAAAGGCTAGGTTTCTACATCGGCAAAATCAATATCAGGGGTAAACTAGGTAGTTTTTCAGTTCCTAAAATTGTTGTACATACATTATTAGGTACTAAGTATTTTAGACAAGTGCTTATTTTACCGCTATTTATTTCCTAATATTAATTTTCGTTTCCTTCCATTCCGCTGCTCGCTTCCCACATCGTCCCGGGTTCGTTTTCCAACTGATTCTCGTCGCGTTCCCCTTCGTTGTCAAGCCTAGTTTCCCTCTTCTGGGTACTCCTTGCCTCTCCGCGCCGGTTTTCTTCTTTTCTTCTTCTAGGTTTGATAATACACAGGGAACACCCGTCGCGGTCAAGCTTTAGGATTGATCTCCCTCCATGTTTCTACCGGTGGAGCTCGAATACCTTTTCCAGGGCCTGTTGGAAGACCTGGACGTTGTAATCGATCAGTCCGCGTTTCTCGAAGCTTTCCTTACGCATGATGCAAATGAGGGCTAGGAATCTGCATGAAGGAGAAACATAGTGAGAAGAACCATCAAGTCAGCGCAGCCACAGTGAAGTTTGGGGAGGGGGTTATGATGGTAGTGTTAATGGTGGTGACGGAGGGGCCGTCGGGAGAAGGTGGAAGGGTGTTTCATACTTATTGATCTCTCGTAGGAAAAGCACCATTCCATTCTGTAGTTTCATGACGCTAGACTGGTCAGGGAGCGACCAGTCTTCTGAACTTCCGATAGAACTCTTTGTTTCCTCGACTGTGCTAACTTCTAGCTCGCCGCGATCATATCTAAAGGTTCAGCCTTTTTATCAGTCCACGTGCATTCACAACCCCCCATTCTTATCACCCCACTACAGTTACCCCACAACATGCATGTGCATGTAACGTAAGGTAACCGAAACCACACATCTGATATATCTGGTGCCAGAGAAGTCAAAGGCACAGGAGATAGAAGAATAAGAAGGGCAAGGAGGAAGATACGTACCCATATATTTCTGTCATATCTAGCACAACATCAATATAATCCGAGCAAATCTCATAACTCTGGACATCAACCGGTGAACTATCGGTAGCTACATAAATCTTACTCAACACGTCAAACAAAAATGCCTTTTCTATTCGACAATTGCTGACTAGTCCGTTAAGCAGATTTTCCAAAGTTCCTAGCTCTGGGAGTAGCTTCTGGATAACTTTGCTGAAGGCTTCAAAGATGCTATGGTCGTAAATGCTGGTTAGATGGTAGTTAATATGTACACCATCGAGACCCATGTCTGCAAGCTCATCGGTTGTCCTCTGGACAATATCACGCTGGGTGTCAAGCTTAAAATCATCGGAGAGACCGTCGACTTTGTGGATGAACACTTCGATGTTTATAGCCGGATTATGACGCTGGATTGCCTCGATTGTTTGATGGAGCCGGGTGAGAGCCTCGAGGTATTCGTCTTGGGCGTCGATGACATAAATGAGAGCTCCCGTATCGCCAAAAAGGGTTTCTAGGTCGAAGGTACCATCATTATAGTCAATCTGACCTGGGAAATCCCATACTTGGAAATCCATAAAGGAGCTGTCCATTAGAGGCTTCCATGTTAGGCTTCCACTCTCGTGAGTACGTTGATTTTGTTTTCGGTTTGATTGTGAATATAATATATTCTTGGAATAATTTGGGGGGCCTTACTTTACTGGCTCTTTCTGTATCCTTGTTGTAGACTCGAGGAATAAAGTCTCTGTCGGTGGCATTTTGTGAAAAACAACGGAGCTTATGGAAGATTTTCCACTCCTATGTTTCGGAAATACTAGTTAGAAGGGGATACATTTTATATAGGAGGCATGGAGTTGTACATCTCACCTTCTCTGTCCCTGTAGCAGCAACCTCGGCCGTGGGGCCCCTCGCACTCTTGAAATAGGACCATTCTGCATGGAAACTTTGGAGGGTGTCGGAGACTGTAAAGGAGGAGAAGGATCCTGCATCCATCGTTCCAGTGAGTAATTGAGTTTCTGAGGACGAGAACCACCTGTCATGGTGAACGGAGTCGCGAAAAGAAAGAGAAAAAAGTAGATTACACCGCGCGCCGGCTGAACGAAAGATTGATGTAAAATAGAGTGAGCGATGATGTAGACGGAAATGATAACACCTGCGATAAAATTGCAAGAAGAAAGGGGCTTCAAAAAAAAGAATGAACGAATGAATGGAAATAAATCACAAGTGGATCAATCGTAAAAGGGAAAATGGAGGTAGCGTAACGTCCTTGAAAGAAAGAGTAGGTCCTACAACGTTGTAAGGATAGACTGCAAGTATACAGCAGTCGTGAAAATGCTCAAGGGGTAGCACCCGTAATACCAACCTATTCGTTAATATCAGGGTAACGGTGGATGGGGGCGGCTAGAGAAAACGACGAGCCACCGATGGGAAGAGGACAGAACAAGGAAATTAAAATCAACAACAGGCTATAAAGAAGAAGCGCAAGGAAACCGGGTGGGTGTGTATGAAGCTGAAGGTAAATATTCTTTCGCAAGAATCAAGCCTCGAGCAGCTGGAAGTCCGTCTAATGTCTAATGTTGGAGGGTATCAAACGTAGCAGAAAATCGAGAAACGACTAAGGGTATATGGTAAGTAAGTGATTTGGGGAGGGTATTCTAGGTCATGTAAAACTCGGGTTTTCTTATGAGGGGCTGATGATTAAACAGTAGGGTATGGGGAGGTGCGCGGCTAGCAGAAGCTGGTTTCGAAGAATAGAAGCTCTGGAAAAGGAAAGCAGCTAGCAACTATCGGCTTCTTATATTAGTATTTATATCCAAACATCCCATAAAACGAAGCGAACGGGTGTAGACGATAGCGAGGTTTAGGAGGCGAGGACCATAAATGCGGGTTGAAAATGATGTGAGAATTTTCATACCTGAGTAGACACGACACCAATGCTGCTCAAAACTGAAATGTAGAATATTCTCCCACGATGATATAGATCTCGAGTAGGCTGAGCAACCCAGCAGAATGGCCGGTGTTCTATTGGCCTGGTGGTCGCCAAAGATCACCTCCCGCTTGGAGATGCCGTTCGGAGTCGATATTTTTAAAGAAACCTTTGATTTCTATGCAAAACGGAAACAATGCAACGGTACAGCTTTAGGGTGGTTTGAAAACCGTTGTATTGCAAAGAAATGGCTTTCGCGATATATCATGGGTAGAAAAATGTGGTCGAGCTGGCGCCGGACAGGATGGTGGTAGGTAGGTAAGTAGCTACCTGATCAACGCACAGAAGGAGGAATAATGCAACATGCAACAGTACGGAGAATGACGGCCCCGGTTTGAGACAGCAGAAACGAGAACCTCGAATTCGACAGCAAGAAACAGAAAGAGGAAGGGAAAAAAATAGGAAAAAAAGGAAAAAGGAAAAAGGCAAAAGGAAAAATAAGCCACAAAAATCTTTTGAGAGATATTTCTCCTCTAATCCACCACAAAAGGGTACGCTTGTTTCTTTGGTAGGCGAATATTACAGGTAAATCGTGCCTCTGGGGAGCGAAGGGGGTAGGGGAATGGCGAGGAAGAAATGGGAGACTGATGGATTCTCTTACCTCCATTATGAACAAACCTCAAAACCCAAAGACCTTTTCTGAGCAGAAAAGGGTAAACTTCGAGAACACTAGGATGGCTGGTCGCTTGTGATTAGTTTTTCCTTTTGCTCCCTTGCTTCGAATGGGGAGCAGGATGGAAATAGAGCTAGTGATATTTCTTTTGGGGCTGCGAAAATGGTAGCTAGCCCCTACGACGTATGTAGGAGGTTTCTGATAATGTATGGTGACGGAGAGTGTAGGGGAAGGAATTTCTTCGCCGTGCACTGCGGCTGCTCAATTCCCCAAAGGTACTATGGGACAAACCGCTAAGCCTTGGTTATTGTTATTCTCCCGAAGGCGAGGTCGTTATCAAGCTTGAGCAAGCAATTTCCCTTTTTTTTTCCTTTTTTCCTTCTTTTTTCCTCTTTCCTTTAATCTATGTAGAAGGTGATCGTTGGTGCCGTAACTGTTGACAATGTGTGGGTGGAAGACGCACTGTGATAATGTACGGTATGTACCTGAATATCAAAAAAAATATATCTGGTGGAGTCTTTGGAAATGCAGCCTTTTCAGCCGGAACGTTTCGTGAATTGGAGCCCAAGTCAAGGGTTGCTGGGATCAAAATCCTGCCGGTGGAGCACAAGCACAGGCAACAGGCACGGGCACGGGCACGAGTTCAGTTCAAAAAGAGCACGAGCTTCAAAGTTCCAGAGAAGCAAGCGATCGGGCAGGGGCATTCGGAGCGGGTCGAGTCGATAACGAATGCAGGAAAGTTTGTCCTTTCAGAGTCAAGTATTGTTCAGAACCAAACCAGGCATGCATGCAAGGGATCGGCTACGGGAGCTCCTGTTTTCGCATCTAACGAGTGTTGTACTTACATACCGTCCGTCATCCGTCTCGATCGAGTAGATATCAGTCTCTGCCGTGCCTCGAGGTGGGTGGTGCTGATGGTGGTGTGGTGTTTGTGGTGTGTGTGGTGTGGTGTGGGTGGGAACAGGAATGGGGCAGCTGTGGTTGTAGTTGTGGTTGAGGTTGTGGTTGTGGTTGCGGTCGCGGAAGTTGTGGCCGTGGTTGTGGTCGGGGTTGTGTCGCCAGGCCTATGCGGTTGAAACCCAAGCTAGCTAGGCAACTAATAGGACGAAATGGAATAGCTATCAACGACTTCACCTGTTTCCAAACAATCATCCAAACAATCACAATACAATATTAATAGTAAGCACCTGTTTGTTGTATATAGATACAAGGAAACATAATTTGAAGGCGGGGAAGGAAGAGGATGGGGAAAAGGGAACGAGATGGGAAATACTATAAAAAATAAAATAAAATAAAATAATAAACATGAATGATATTGCTATTGACATAGATATTTGAAATATGAGATCTTGGATTCAATGATGACGATTGATTCTTAATACACACGGAGGAAAGGCACGGCCAGAAGGTTGATGCGTTCGGCTACACTATGAGATCAGGATGGTCTAGCCCCATTCCTATCCCCTGGACTCTGAGCCGAACTGCCCTGAAACATCGGTATGCTCCTGTGACCTCAAAACGAGAGAAGATGGGACGAAATTAAATGTCGGCTGTTAGAATTCCCATGTCTTTCTTCTACTCCGACCTCAATCCTATATTGTATATTGTTCAAGTTCGGAATCTTTGAGATAAATCTGTGAAGCAACCACCACGATCCGGTGATCCGATGATGATGGTGATGATGATGCTCACACACACGTCCTGCAATGTAATCCGGCGATGGGGTACATCGTCCCTTATGTCGGTGCATCGAGTGATATAGTACACTGTAAGCACTACAGGTGCCTGGCAATAATTAGCAATACTAATACATACCCGGTGCTTCCGTTTTCCTGGCTGTGAAAACAAGTATAGCTGTGCATCATTATAAGCAGGTACCTGCGCATGTAAGTACATACATACATACATACTGTACATCCCTAGCCTGTTCGGCCTCCCTTCCCGGTCACCAGCCTGCGCCTGGATATTCGAGGACTTGTGTTCTTTGAGACGGCCAGGCCACTTGTTTATTTCTTTTGAAAGAGTGACGTCGGCCTTATTTTCGGCAGCCAGCTATAGAAGCAGGAACATATAGGACTCGTTTCGACAGTCGACTTGACTTTTCTTATTAGGCATTTCCTTCTAGACTCCTGCAGCTACTATGTAGTAGCTGGATGCTTGAATATATAGGCAATTATCCCACGGCGAAATGCGATCTAATTTTATTGAACCCGCATGCGCGCAAGCCCACATGAGCAAACAGGCAAGCTTAAGTTAGTAGCTGTTTGATTCGATTTCAGTCGGCCAGTACTTGCCCATGCTTGATCAATATATAGTCAGTCATGGGAGATTTAACCTTTTCCCGCTCGCATGATGCAGACTGATATGATATTATATTGCAGTGATGTCTTACCAATGAGAAACAAACCTATCGATCAATCGAAAATCGACAAGTTTCCAGAAGGAGAGGAGGAAGTGTAACCATGGATTGCGGGATTTAATCCAGGCCGCATTGGTATTTTTGTGCGCTCTGGCCGGTGAATGTGAGTCCTGGTTCGATGCGATGCATGACGGACGCATGACGGATAAGCAGCTTTAAATTTAGTTTTCGTTCATATGTGTGTATCGTGTTGTTTTCAGGAGCTGCGGGCTGGGAGCTTAAGTTGGCGCGTCAATCAACATTCAACCAATTGTAAACCACAACTCTCATTCCTCCCTTGATCATGAACCCCAGGCCGTGGAGATGAGTGGCATCGATCCAAAGACCACCAGCCTCATTACCGAGCATCTCACATTCACCCCGCTCGTACGTTTCCCTTCCCGCCATCATTTCCACTAGCACTTATTCTAACCCGCTCCCTCTCCCAGGAAGTTGTCGACGATATCATCAATGCTGCTAACGAGTCTGTATACGGCACTGTCCAGCAGCTTGAAAATTACCTCCGTTCATCCGGTCCCTCGGCTTTAGGCTACGTCGCCGAAGGCTCCATCGCTGAAACTGACGAGGACGGGAAGGAGCTTTTTGACGATGTGGCCATGAATGAGATCCAGCAGGGCCTGCACATGCTAGAAATGCTCATGGAGAGCAAGGTTGACAAAGCTTATGATCAATTCGAGGTGTACGTTCTACGTAATATATTCTCAGTCCCACCAGATATAAGAGACTGGATGAGATTGAGGCATCACGATGCAAGTACCAAGTCATGCGCTCTCTCTATATCATGAGACTTTATGTTAATGGTATGTTATAGAACATAAACCTGATCAAAGCCACTTCCATCAACCCGGAAAAAGACGTAACCCCCGAATCCCTCGCACAAACTCGCCGTCAACTCCAAGAAACAACAGCTCTCCATAGATTTCTCAAAGCCGATGTATCACGCAATGATAAAGTCTTGAGATCCTTACGTAGTCTTCTGAATCCTACTTCAACAGACGATAGCCCTCTTGCCTTCCTGCTCGACCCGAACAGCACGGCTAATGATATAAAATCCTTTGGCGAAGATACGGAGTTCGCAGCAGTGCAAGTTAAGGAATTGCACCGAGTTGTCGCTGAGCTCAAGAAACAGGCAATTGATGTTTTCGGCGAGAATGGCGAAGGTGATGCCATGGATTTAGACGCGCCTGTGTCAGGTGGTTTGAGGGAAAAGCAATGGAACCGAGCATTGTACGTCGAAAAAATGAGCAGGCGACACTTAGAAAAAGCACGTGGCCTATCGCTCACGGATGAGGGCGCCTTGAAGAGTGGTGGCGATCTGCTAGGTATCAAGAAATCGGAGCTGGAAGTATCCACTCTCGAAGAAGTTTTGGAAGGATGCCCGAAGGCCCAAACTAAGCATACGTACGTAGCATAAGATATCTTTGCGAGAGTTTGAGACGAAACTCTCAGGGCCAATAACGAATTTATTTTTATGATGACTTCCACGTTTTGTACCACGGTTACAAATTAATTGGGCTAACTAACTCCATGGTGTAATATACGTTCAATGACCAATACTAATATCAGTTATACTTTTTATCGGTACGTTCTCAATTAATTAGTACAGAAATAATACATGCATAAGTTATTTCAAACCCCAGCCCTTTCCTGGTAGCCAGACCCCAAATTTTAAACCCGACAACTGCGCCTAACTATAGAAGACTCCGTTTAGATGCAAAATGATAAACCATTGTCTATCTAGCTAGATATTGGCCTCTCTTGTATATATGTTTCTTTCTTCTTCTTCTTATTTGTCAAACTTTATACTACCACGCACTTGGACTTCCTCCTCCTAGCCTTCCCCTCGGACAACTTTTGCGGATCTTCAGATTCCGACATCGATGACGTCTCGGACATCATTGTCGACGAGTCAGAAGAATCTATAATTGGGGCATTGTCGGAGATGATTCTGCCAGCGGAATAAACGCAGCCCCCCATCGCGAATCGTACCAGCGAGTCACCCGTGAGGCTTCCAATAATAAACACATTAGTGGTGACCTCAATATTTTGTTCAACTCTTTCCCGTAGGCTGCTGTACCGTACCCAAACCTTCCCTGCGGTATCGGATGTCGTCGGGTGAAGCATTGGCTTCCGAGACCGACTCGAGTATCTTCTCGAAGACGTTACCGTCCGTGATAGAGCTAGTGGGGACGGTGATTCTCGAGTATTATTCAATGATTCCATGTTGCTATAGTCGAGGTTTTGGACACCGATCTCCTCGCAGAGATCCGGCGCCAGGTAATCCAACCTCCCTCGTCTACCAATACAAACTTCAATATCGGCAACTCGGATAACAGTCTCTTTGTTCGTTCCGTCTTCTGACTTTATAGAAAGCGTGACCGTACCATCTCCTCGTGTCTCCGCCACTACTGCATTAGGAAACCCTTGGTAGATTCCATCCGTCGGCGACTTTTTTTTCAAAACAGCGTCCTTCATTTGCCTATAGACGCCAGCATAACCTGGGTAAGCTTGGGGATGGCAGCCCCGTAACGGCGAAGGTCTATCTTCGGGGTCCCATCTGTAAACATGAATAATAGGCCGTTTCCCCTGGTTACACAAAATGGCGTCCGCTGCAGTGTAACCAGATCCGACTACCAAAAGTGGCAGCTGTGCAGTTTTTGATGTGTTTGCGGGCGCGGGACTGTTATCCCATGATCTCTCTTTCAACTCCAAGTCCAACTTACGTTTGAAGAAAGGTGTGAAGACAGGTGGGGGAGGAATTCGATGTGAAAATATGCCCGTCCCGAGAACCACGTTTCGACAACGGATAACATGCGCCTCGTGTGACGTTGAGCTTGAGTTTGATTTCAGTTTAATCGATACCAGGAAGTTGAAGCCTGACTTGTCATTTATTCTTTCGACATTCGTAACACTGGTGCCAGGAAAGAGAACGTCTTCGATCCCAACCTTACGGGGATACGTTGCGTAATATTCTGCTACTAGTCTTCTCGTCGGACGATAATACGGATCCATGTCTGTGTGGTATTTTTGTTTGTAGTGATCACCGAGGGAGTATCCGGGAAGAGAAAGAAGGTCTGCATAGCTGTTTATCGTAGCCTGATTGTTAGTACCGGTTTGTACGCTGTGATGTAATACGCAGACTTTACAGCCATACCTCAAAGTCTTGAGTCCATTATCACTTTCCTCGTCATCTTCATCCCCGAACCATACCTCATCACCAGCCCACTGTCCACCGGCCTTGGGTTCTTCGCCCAGTATGACGTGAGGAACAACATCAGAGTCAGTCTTTCTCCAGCCGACTCGGCTCATAGACTCCTCCATGTCAACATCCACCAATGGTCGAAGGAGGGTATCCAAGAGAGTATTTAACGGCAGTGCCGCAGTCGAGTATGACATAGAAACCGAAGCTGGGAAGTGAGATGTGATGTCATTGCAGTCCTTAGGTGTTCGAAGGATATCATACAACCTGACATCCTGTTGACTGTCTGATAGAGGATTAAGTCCGAATTTCTTGAGGAGCTTCCTATGCAAGACAGGATCCGGATGAGGTTCGGAAGGTGAATACCACGGTTCGTTCCCGTGCAAGAGATAGCTCAAAGCCAGAGCAGAAGGGCCATTCCCTGTTCATATCCACATTAATCAGCAAGGCCAGATCGGGATGGAACGACATACATACCAATTATAACGGTATTAGTCTTGCTAATAGTCGAAATGTTTGTCAGGATGGCGCCATTGTCCATGTCTGCTTTGGCGGATTTTGATTTAAACCCGCGCGAGCCCATGCTGACCATGGCTGTCTCGAAATCTCTCTTGACCATTTTTATATCTCTCCCTTTGCATATTAAAAAAAATGAATTAATTCTCCAATTTTTGTTTTATCCATAATTGCAACCGAAACGAAACCAAGATCAATCTCAGCTCTTACCTTTTACGACTATACTATATCTTATTAAGATATTGATTATATAAGTACTTAATGTTAATAGGTAAGTACCTAAGTGCTGGCTAGGTAGCCTTTTAACGACGACAATGCAACGACGACACCGTCAATTACACGGCAACACGCTGCAGGCTTTTCCCAATCCCTTCACACAAAGCAGCTTTTCTGTGGCTCCGACTTTCCCACTCTATATGTCTTAAAAGGATTTTTATATTTAGGAAAAAGAGAATAAGAGAAAGCAAAAGAGGAACAGAGAGGAGGGTTTTGGAGTGATAGAGACGAAGAGAGAAAGAAAGTGGAAGATCTGATGAAATTAGGAATATTGATGGGAGGGAACGGAAAACTCTAAGCATTCTACTGACCACAATCCATATTATACCTACAGACACCTCTTCGCCCCCCCCTCTTATGTCCTAGGCTACCCGAACACCCTTTTCTCTTTCCGAGGAGGGGGAGTGGAGGACATCGCATATGCCCCGGCGGCCTTCACTTTCCCTCTCAAAGGACCCGAAATTTTCGGTCGTAGCGGTTAACATTTTTTTTCCACTGCCGCAAAGTATTCTCTTGATTTATAATCCTCCTGCGGTTTTAGTGCAACTCCGCGACACAACATTTTTTTTTACAGGGATAGTTGGGTTCTCTGTCTCTTCCCTTTTCTCTAATTCCTTTTTCCCCGTTCCCTCTTGTTAGCCGACGGCCAGAAGCTAACTCATTCACCTGTTTTCAGCCTTCATAGGGAATTCGAAGGACAAACAGAATGCAGAAGAGCTTCAGAGATACTTTTTATGTTGTCTCGAGCCATATTGAACGAGGTGCATCGATGGGGAACGTGAACACCATCACGCAGGGCAGCTGCGCTGCACCGTTGACACCATTTCCAACAAATAAGAATCCTTGATTTGTTCCCGTTTGACCTTCGTCTGAGTAAGCTTCAACAGCAATCTGGAGAAGGGGTCAAGCGGTAGAAAAAGCGAGAAAGTGGAGTTTCTTATGTCCCCCGACCTTGCCCCGCAGGAGCCGGTTCCGTCTTCAAAAAGGAAAAATTGTATGCAAGTTGACAACTGCAAGTTTTTCTCTTAGTTTGTGGGAAGACAGCTATTTCATTACCACAGCATCATCACTACTTCACATCAATATCATGCATGGGTCCGATCCAAAGTGTGGGGGCCGCCCGCTAGCCCATTACTTAATTTAAGGTTGTGATCTGGAAAAAAAAAGAAGAACTCTGCACCATAGGGAAAGAGTGAGCTAAGAAAAACCATTGGGCCGAATCCGTGGACACGTTCTTTCCCTGGGACGAACTAGCTAGCCGGTTTTGTGCATTGGTATGGAGATGCTGCTAAATGGTGCATACATAATCTCTTAAACGTCATCCTTGCAGATTTCTGCGTGGTCCGCTTATTTGGGTGCCTACCAGAAACGGTTATGCAGACGTGTGATAGTCTATGACGTATTTAAAATTCTTAGGAACGTAGTATTGCCTTTTTTTTATCAATACAAAACGATATAACATATCTATATATATATGGCTAACTTGCTGAGATGCGAAGGATATCACGGGGTGGGGCATAGGGAGCCAAAGGGAAGAACTGCAAAAAAGGAGCATGGTAATAACGCCCATGGCCAATGAACCAAATAAAAACAAAACAAACAATGAAACAAGAAGAAGAATTAAAGCCAGACAAGTTGGGAACTTCTGAGAAAGTATCTGTCTATGTAAGGTAATCGGTCCCATGAACCCAATTGCAAAATTGTCCCTAATATGATACAAAGAAAACGAACAAATGATGCCGTGAATGATAATAGTAATAAGAATAAGAATGAGAATAAGAATAAGAATGAGAATAAGAATAATAGGAATAGGAATAGGAATAGGAATAATAATAATAATAATAATAATATAAGAAGTCAACAATAAGAGGGAAGATTGAAGTAAATAGAATAAGAATAGGTAATATGAAGAGCAACCGTGCTTGGATAAATGGTAAGCCAAGCCAAGGGCCTTTGTTAGTATTTTGAGATGGGTGTTTTCAATCCCGTGAAGGTTATGCAATCTCGAGTGGTACTTATGCCGTCTAATCCTGTAATAAATGTGAGAGATGCGTATGTTGGTACTCCGTAATAAGATTCGATAAGTCTAATAATCTGATCGGTTTTGTGAAAAATTTGTTGCAACCGGCGGCCAGGGCTTCTGCTTCATTGCTGGAGCCGGTCAGTGCAATTATAAATGCTCGTTTCAGTCGATTTTCCGTCCTCTCAAGGTCCCGAATCGCCTTTACTGCCTCTAGGCCGGACATAACAGGCAATTGGAGATCTGTCCCTTCCATCAGTAACTCAAAACCCCACCAGTATCGATAGGAAGGGGTACATACCCATGAGAACGATGTCGTATCCACCACCGCGTCCTCTAAAGGTTTCCAATGCTTGGAGACCATTCGAAGCCTCGCTGAATAAGAATCCTTTCTTAGCAATGAATGCAGTCATCAACTAGACACAGTTAGCATCCTCCAAGTGTCTATATCTGAAACAGTACCCCTACGCATACGTACATTCATAGTAAGAGGGTTATCGTCTACTAGGAGGATAGAAGGTGTCCCGGATAGTAGCCGTAGCTCTTCAACTATATCATCAGGTCTGACTGATGTTATTTTGGCCGGCGGGGATGCATTCGGTGACGCGTTATCGTCTGCAGAGGCGTCCAGGCTCTGCCATTGCGCCCAAGATTTTGGCCTCAATGGGTTATCTTTTTCAATAACTGGTGATGCAAATGGTGGTCTATCGATTTCGATGCCCTCTCCTATTAAAGCCCCATCTACGATACCTGGGTGGTGAGAATAAATCGGGTGGCCCATCGGTGTTAAGTTCTTACTATCACGGTGCATAATACCAGATATGCTCTGCATCGAGGCTTGAGTCTGGGCTTGAGCCTTTAATCGAAGGGTATGGAAATCCTCGAGGAAGGGAATCGATTTCTGCCTCCCTGGAGAGGATGACATTGGGACAGCGCTTGACCCTGCAGCTAGTGCTATATGCCCAACGCCGGCTACGTAAACCACGGGCTCACTTGATGAGCTCCCAGATCGGACCGGTGGTGATATTCTCACAGCTCCAGTGGCGGAGGTTGAGGCGTGGCCATCGTCTTCGATTGAGGATATGAAATTTTTCTCACGATCTCCCATCGGTCGTGAGAAAGAGCCCCAGCTACGGTATATTCCTGTTCGACCGGAAGAATTCGATGAATGGGATGACCTCCTAGAGCTGTGTGTTTTTGTAAGGCAGAAGAGGAGGGCTTTTGCGAGTTTCTTTGGCCCGCAAGGTTTGGATGCGAAGTCGATAATGCCACCCTTATCCGCTAATGTCAAGTTTGCCATATCAACTCGGGCAGCGTTAGAACATAGGATGATCACAGGCGGTTTATGTCCCTTTACACCCAACTGTGACAGGAGTGGTGATATTTCGTTTGCAAGTAGGACATCTGCCTTGCCTGCGAACTCCATCAACGATTGCGCATTATCCTCTTCAATTACGTTCATCCCATACCAATCCTGTGAACACTTAATCAGGGAACGCTTCATGTAGCTCAGGGCAGGTATTGCATCTGAGAAACCTAGGAAAGCAATGCTCTTTTTCGACGCGGCGGCTCTAGCTCTCGGTATTAATTCAAGCCCTTCTTCTCGATTCCCTGGGCTCGGCGTAGGATTCGTGAAAGTGGATCGATGAAGTAAGAGGGTAACAACCACCTCAGTCCCAAACCCTAGTTTTGATTTAACATCGATTGTTCCGCCAAGAATATCTAGGATCTGGCGAACGATACTCATACCGAGTCCAGTGCCAGAACTCATCGCATTCTCCTGGCTAAAAGGGACATACAGTTTCGTTTTGAGGAAATCCCTTGATATCCCACGACCGGAATCTGAAACCGTTAGCACGACTTTCGTCTTGGGCTCTTGAGTGGATTTGCCAGCTTCGTCCTCGTAGAACGGTTCAGCTTCTAATTTGACTCGAACATATCCTCTGTCGGTGTATTTGAGAGCATTTCCCACAAGATTCATAACCACCCTTCTAAACCCACCAACCTCGGTACGAAAGTGCCAGTCGTCTAGGGGGTCGATCTCGATGATGACTTCGACATCTCTCTTCGGGTTAGTTCCCTTTGCAGAAGCTCGCCTTGATGACTCGCCATTGGGACTACCTATCGCATCGGGTTGGAGCGGGATTATATCCGTCGTACTGCTATTCTCGAGAACAATATGACTGTTTATTCCTCTGAAGTCGAATCCTGCGAATACCCCCTCTACCACCTCTTCGGTTACGGCTGCAAGATCGACATCCTGAACAACCTGCGTATCAACCTTGTCAGGAGCGGATAGAGGGCTTGCCTGCGTGATCCTACGGTCGTTCTGAAGCCTATTAAGTTTGGAGAAATCGAGAACATGGTTTAGCGTATCCAAAAGAGTTCTCCCGCAGCTTTCAATTGCAGTTAAGAAATCTCTCTGGAGGGTATCTAGCCTAGTATCGTCGAGCAGCTCTGCAGAAGCCAAAATTCCATGCAGGGGTGACCGAAGTTCGTGCGAGATGTTAGATATAAACGCTCCCTTCGCGCGATCGGCTGAGACCGTGTCGAGCCGTACGACTTCCGACATGATCAGCCGTGAAAATGTCTTCAAGTATGCGATTTCCTCCTTCAAAAAGACCTTTTTAGTTTGCGTAGTCCAGACAAAACAGGATGCATAAGGTGTATTAGCGGATTCATATAGAGGTACAAATATACAACTCGTGCTGTTGGGTAGGAAGGCCGAGAGGTTTTCCCGTACGTATTCCGGTCGCTTCTTGAGGTTCGAGTTTTCTTCATCTACCGAGCTATTTGCATCGCTCCCGGGCGGTGAGAGAGTTGCCTGGCTGCTACACTCGTCGTCCCCCGAACTAATCGTTCCGTCTCCATCGTAGCTGAATATTTTCCCTTCCGGATAGTGGGCAAACAATTCGTCCAAAAATAGGTTGCCTAGGGGTCCAATTTGAAAGATTTCATTTTCATGGCTCTCTTCATGTTGAACATCGAGACCAAGTATTCCCATTTGGCGAAAGTAAGACGAGCACCCATTTCGCGTAGCACCTTCTGACAGCATGTTTTCTTGGGCAACTTTACTCAGAGACCGTAAGGATTGGCTTTCTTCGGAGTCGTCTAGATACCCGTCGCCAGCGTCGATTATTACGACGCCCTCAATTTGGAGTGCGTCTCGGATCAATCGGCAGGCTCGCGAAAACACACTTTGGAAGGCTGCTTCTGGGGTTTGCGGTTCCGTTTCTAAGGGGTTAACTCTAATGGTGGGTGTCGATGCTGAGTTTGATTCAAGAGATGTCTGAGAATAAGCAGAATCCTTTGATAAAACACTCGACGAATTCGAGGACATCGATGAATTCCTATCTGTTAAAGGAGGTCGTTCCGGGTTGATAAGTTTCCCATCTCCAGGAGAATCTTTCAATTGAGGAGCCAGGGGCTTACTTCCTCCGTCACCTGTCCCCTTTTGAGCTGAAGTCGTTGTTTCACTAAAAGGTGACTCTGACGTCCTCTTGCTTTTTCGTTTCCGTAGGTCCGTAGATTTCCTTAGTGTTCGTTTCCGATCAAATGTGCTAGTATCAGCAAAAACCGACAGTGAAGTCTGCATTCGTTGTACTTTATGCAATACTTGCTTCTCAGCCACCGTTTGGAGGTGATCCATAACGGTATCCGACATCCATCTCAAAAATTTCTTGTCGGGTTCTGATAATCGACCAGGCTTCGTGTCTACGACGCATAAGGAACCAATATAATATCCTTTTTTTGTTCGCAACGGGCACCCGGCATAATGCCGTAGTGACGGTGAGCCGGTAACAAAAGCAGAATCCAAAAACTTTGGATGGCTGCTTAAATCTTCAATTTCATTGATAGGAAGATCGTCATGTTGTACACCTTTTCCATGGTCTTGTGGGGGTAGAACGGCACCAGCTCGGCCCTTGGCGGTTGATGTTCGTGATAACTTTGGAGGTTGAAGGTCAACTGTTGTTACACATATTCCACCTTTGCTTGGGAGTATCACGTTTGAACCTCCAAGCCATAATTCGTCGCCTGGAGTGCAAACCGAATTGTCATAGGGTTCAACCGTCCGAGTGCTTTCACCAATAATCCATTGGGTATCATAATCGATCAATGATATCATAGCCCGGTGTTTCTGGAGGCGTAGGGCTGTGAGCTGAGCATAGGCCGTGAGGGAGGGGTCCTCTGAAGTCTTGACCTTACTGGAAGGTGCAGCGGTTCGAGGCGGTTGGTAATATCTGTAGCGAAATTAGACCCATGTCAGCGCATAATCCCGGCCAAAAGCCACCATACCAACCCTCCATAACAGCACAATAAGTAGCGTCTGATTAAACAAAGAAAACAATTAAATTAAAGAGAAAGAGGAGGAAGGGGGAAAAAAATAAGGGAAGAAGAAGATGAAATGAAGAAAAGAAAAAAAAAAAAGTAGAAATGAAATAAAGACGTCGACGATACTTCGAAAAATAAAAATGATTTGTGAATGCCGTTCGAGATAAACAGCACAGCACGGCAGTGGTAGAGATACCTGTATAGCTCCCGACTCCTGAGCATTTCAGCCGGATCCCGCATGGCTCTGCGTTTAGGCGGATTCTTGAAGTTGGAGTCTAGGATGACGTCGTTGGCCATCTTGGTTTTGAAACACCCCAAGCGAGCACCTCCTTGTGCTTCTCCTCCTCAACTCGAAATTCCTGTCGTCTGTGAGGTCGAAGGAATGATATGGTGTATGGAAGAGTCCACGCATCCGGAAAATCCCTCTGACCGTTTGCGACTATCTATCCTCGTTATGTTGAGCATGCAAAGGATAGCTATGGCCTTTTGGCCGGCGTCTAGGTGGTTGCGCGGGTAGGAGGTGGTGGATAGAGGGCAGACAGGTTTTTTTTTTTTTTTCCCCTTCGCCTGGCCTCGTAAACAAGGCAAGGCACCAAGAAGGCCCAGTGGCGATCTAAGCTGGCTTGTACAGGAGAGTCTAAAAGGTCTCGGGATCGAACCCAAATTAAAAATCCGGACAGTCAAAGAAAATACTAAAAGAAAAGAGTAGTTCTCAAGGAGGGCCGAGGGAGTAGAGATGGTTCCCCCCAAAATACTAAGAAATAAAAGATAAAGTAAAAAAATAAAATATTTTTTTTAAAATCGCGGAGTCTCCTAAAAACGACGGCTACACAGGGTCCTCGACCAAATTCGATTCATGACGGTCCGGAAAGCTTGTTGCGTAGGCCCTCCCGGTGAGGGTCAAGGAAGGGATTCGATCCTTCTAGGCTGGCTGTGTGATCGTTCGAATTTTCCTGTTACTCCTCACTTCCCATTCCTTTTCGACTCGCAATCGTGGAAAGTAGGGGTAGCATGCGTCCCGTAGGTACCGTTTCTTAAGAGTCGTTTAAGTTAAGTTAAGTGGCCAGCTATTATTTGTATCCACCTTGTCGAAAAGCTCAAGGAACCCGATCGTAATAGAATAGAAACGAAACGATGAAACGGCAGCGAGAGTGAGAAGATACCGAGGAGAGGAGAACCAGAGAGTTGAACTTCTCTCTTCACCTCCCTCACAGCAAGTTGGCCAACCCTGGTATTGGAATCGGATATCGGATGTCTGGCAATTCAAGTCTGGCGTGGTTGCAGATACACGAATGCTTTTAAGCCAAATCTTGCTTGGTTTCGTCCCAGACCACTTTCCCCGTCACTGTTTAGCCTAGCAAGCTAGTACTGAAACATGGTCAAGCAATCGCGGCTTCATGACTTTTTTTCTAAGCTCAAACTCCTGAACCTTTCGCTACCCAACAACCAAAGATGTGTCGAAACACCGAGCTGAGCAGTTGGGGAGACTAAGAAAATCCGAGTATGGTGCATATGCCCGGATACACATCCGCACCGTGCAAGGGCCGCAGGAAAAGGTGGCCAAGGAGGAGGTTTTCTGCAGCGGCAAGCTATCGCAGGATGGACAGGACCACACAAATGGGGAAGATATTGTGCTAGCCTGCCCTCATTCCTTTGTAATCGATTACATCTTCATGCCCCGTCTCTCTCCAGAAGGATAATTCTGGGACAAAAAGAGCTATCACTGCCATTATCAGCACGGGGTCACGAGAGGAATTCATGGTTTCGGCGAGTCCTGCAACGGCGAGTTTTTCATAACAAAAAAAAAACCTCCCCCCCCTTCCTACTCAATGATGTCTACATACCTTCTGTCCTGGGCGTTTAGCATGCCTTGGAAGGACGAGTCGTGTGAACCTGCAGGTCAAGTTACATGGCCATACTTCGGACGAAAAAAAAAAAAAAAAAAACACATCAAGGAAAAAGAAATAAAAGTAAAACTGGAAGAAAGACTTCCTCCAACCACCAAAGTTGGTCGCCTGCTGCGGGTCGCAAAGTTTATGTTCAACTATAAAATTCAGGCAAATGAATATCATTGCTAGAACCAGCGTAGTCTCGACTACGCCAGTTCCCCTTTCGTGGTTTCCTAGCCCGTAACATCAGCGAACTTTCATAAATTTGCTTGGGCTTGACCCGCTCTACCCTCTGATGGATATGGTACTTACAATGTAAGAAAGTCAGTACCCAAGCCTGGCCTATGTATATATTGTATGTACTTATGTACTTGTGTATGTAAATGTGTACGTATGTATCTATGCATACATGCATGTATATCTGTATGCATGTATGTATGTTATATGTAAGTATGAAGGTGTGTATATGTATGTCCGCATGAAGCTGAATTCCATCGCCTGACGATATACTCGAATTCGGTCCAATTAAGTGACGTTGCAAGCAAGGGGATTCATATCACCCGTCTCCAAGCAACATGGCGTCTTCCGAAAGAAGCTCTAAGTTTCCCATTGGACCGGCTCCCGTCCCCCCACCACCACCTTCGAGTAGCCATTGGCGGGAGAGCGTTATCCAACGTGGTAGAAGCCGTGTGCAAAGTGATGGCAATCCCACACATGGCCTTAAGCTTCCGTGGTGGCCCGACTTCCATTTCCTTGGGTAACAATGACGCTGTTGGCTGCTCATTGCTTTCAGCCCGGTGTCGCTGCGGACCTCTTGGATTAGGTACCCATTGCCGAGTTGCGGTAAAGGGCTTGCGGTTGTGGAGCTGGTGTGTCCCAAGTCATCGTTAGGTTGCTGCAAGGAGGCAGGATGTGACAACCTCTGCAGCTTTGAAAAGCAAGGGGTCTTGTTGGGCTCCGATTCTGCTTATGGAACCTCAGCGGACAGGATGACCAGGCCCATGACAATGGCCTAACCAGATCTGTCAGCGGATACGGCAAAGATACTTTGCTCTGTGGTCTGGCGGGATGTAAGTACTTACCTGATTACCTCTGTACTTGAATAAGTACATATGAGGTAAGTGTACTTGTATGCACACATACTTAATCAAAATACACCAAACATATACCGTCATATCAGAAACAGCCCATCGGAGCTTTTAGATTTAGTCTCTGCATGCAGTGTATTAGTATCGTATCCAAATGGCAGCCTCGAGACCACATGGTGTGCTTCACCAAAGGGGTTTTGCGTTGACAAGTGTATGCTGCTATTAGGAAATGTATGTACCTACCTCATACTTACCTGTATGAGGCTAGCACGGTGCAAATCAAGTCCGAGCCAACCTGTAATGAATGAACATGAACATCGTTAAAACGGCATAACCGTTGTCCGCCAACCGAGTTCGAGAAATTAATCCATGGTCCGGATTAATGATGTCGTGCGAGCCGAGGCTTAAGCTTCCACCTTGCAAGCCTTGTGTGTCAGCATGCCTGTCTGTATATACCTTATAAATCGATCTCATTTGCTAACACTTGCGCTTCGATTCATGATTCAATTGTTGCCTAACTCAATCCTTCAACTTTTTGATACAACATTCGAAGACAGATTCGATGGGTGCGATTGATTTATAATTTTACAGAGCATTCGCATTCGGTTCTCAACTGGTGATACCTACCCTGCATCGCCCCCGACGAACGACCGCCTAGCTATAGCCAGCGCCACAGTTTGTGATATCATAGCCATATCATTCATCGATTGGAATACTTCAACATGGCCGAAGCCGAGACCACGGGCTCCACCCAAGCCGGGCCCAAAATTACTTTGATCTGGCTCAATGAATCCCGGGCCCAGCGGATTGTCTGGCTCCTTGAGGAGCTGGGTCTTGAGTACGAGGTGAAGGCGTACAAAAGGTTGGTAATTCACACGCCCTCAATCGCATGTCACATGGTATAGATTGTAACAAAATATCCGTTCGAAAATAGGAGAGAGGATAAACAAGCCCCGGCGGAACTAAAGGAGTTCCACCCTCTTGGAAAGGCCCCTGTCCTCATTATAGATGGCCGAACTCTCGCAGAGAGCGGGTTCATCGTCGAATACCTTGTTGATAGGTTTGGGCCTAGACTGAAGCCACCCACAGATGATGCTGATAATTATCTCCAATACAAGTAAGTAATAGGCATTCCTGAGTCTATGAATTCAAGGTAGATGATAAACATGTAAAACTAATGGCGCCTCTAGACATTTGCTCCATTACGCCGAAGGTAGCTTGCAGCCCTATCTACTACTGGCGCTGGTGGTCTCGATGATTAAAGGCGCCCCAGTACCTTTCTTCATCAAACCTATCACTAGTAGAATCGCAGATCAGCTCTCAAAGCCATTTATAACTCCCAATTTGGTCTCTAATTTTGACTATCTTGAAAGCCTCTTAAAAGGCAAGCTCTTCTTCGTTGGCAACGAGCTTTCCGGAGCGGATATCCTGCTATCTTTCCCCGTTGAGAGTGCAGCTGGAAGAGTGGGCAGTTGGTTCAATAAAGAAAAATATCCTAACCTTTTTGCCTGGATGGATAGGATCAAAGAGAGACCAGCGTACACGCAGGCCCATGATAAGGTCGCGAAAATTGAAGCTAATTTATAATCTTTGTGAAGCGACTACTACTACCTTAATATGATTTAGAAGGAGGGTGTGGGTGGTAAATAGGACGAAGAGGTCGCATTCAGTTTCGAACGTTTCTTAATATATTTTGCTGTATCCGGGCTATGTTTCGATGCATATCAACGTTCGACCAATATGCATTATACAAAATATATAAAGTTTATAGTACTTAAGCTAGTACCTTAGATAGACCTTATACTTACATTTACTTACTTACTTACTTAGTAAGTACTTAAGTACCTACTTGAACTCGCACCTGTTTTGCCTCCAGACCAGTACCTACTACTCATATGCTATGGAATGGAGTTCTGTCAAAACATGGAACAATTCAAAGTCTAATCACCCGCAAACGATTGGGCAGACGCTAAAATATTTCAAGTATTCTGTGCAGGTGCTTTATAATTTAACCACCAAAAGCCATGGCCGCATTTGCATCCCAATAGCCTGAATATCATGATACAAGACCAATTGGCCGATCCGCGCCAAGTAGCGACGGAACAATCGGGAACGGAAAGCTTCTCTCCCCACACCAGCCAACACATAATCATTAGATGGGCGTGACATCTTCCATACTCTGTTCACAAAATTGGGTGTTTCCACCGCCGAATCCTGGAAAACCCACGAGGGGGATCATTCCAACGAATAGTTTTAGCAGTCTTTCGCTCCTTTGTCAAAGCCTGAGTTCCTATAAGCTAAACGCCGTTTATATATATTATATTCGCACGCATATAAGGTATCGACGTAACCATGGTACAAACCCGCCAGCAAGCCCGCGAGGCAACCCCGGATTCCAGACCTGCCGTGCCCTCCGAAAAGACGACACCACCGCGCCAACGGAAGAAGTCAAATGCTGAGATACTCGAAGAGGAAGACCATGTATCCTTTGGGGTATTGGATCTACTCCGTATTATCGGAGGGGTTGCGGTATTCACTTGTATGCTAAGTTACTTCATCATGGGTGATTCCTATGTCTGGGGGCAAGACAAGATATTTAGGAAGTATTGGAATGGCGTAAAAAGAACTTTTGTATGATCCCACGCCGAATTTTCCACCGAAGTGACTATGATGCTAATGTAATTTACAGACGAAGCCAATATATCTCGACGAAGCTACGTTGGCATTATACAATGGCACGGACCTGGCGCTGCCGATATACCTCTCGATTAACAGAACAATCTACGATGTTTCAGAAGGGAGGAATAAATACGGTCCGGGTGGTGGTTATTCGTTTTTTGGTATGTCTAGGTGACCGTCGCGATCATGGTGTTCATGGACTAACTTGGCCATTTGATGGCCTTGGGTAGCTGGTCGGGATGCAAGTAGAGCATACATTACTGGAGATTTCAAAAATGATTTAACCTGGGATGTTAGCGGAATTGACGAGGAGAGAGTACAGAAAGCATTGGGTCACTGGGTCAATTTCTTTGCCAGTCACGACACCTACACATTTGTGGGTTATCTGGTACGCGATCCAACGAAAGCTCAGACCGAAGCGCCCGAGCCCGAGCCCGAGCCTGAGCATAAGCCTGATGAGCTCTAAACTGGCTACATGTGTGGTGAGGGATGGTACCTCGTTGAGAGATTACGCCTTGTAAAACAATTTACAGTTGCAACATAATCACGCCTATGCTTTAAGGAAGTATGTATCTTTTAATGGACAAAATCGAAAAATCTTTGTCTTCGACATGCCTTATCCCAGTATACACATGAATGATGAAAAAAAAGGAAAATGGAAGCTGCCGTAGCGAGAGAAGAAAACGACCGTAGAGGTAATTGCTGGAGGAGGAAGCATATATAGATCCAGTCTAGCTAGGCCGTGAAAGGGTTCATTAAAGGAGGTCGTGCTTGATTCGGGGTTATGCGGATCGGTATCATATTCGTAATTGCGGACAAATATAAAAAAAAAGGAAAAGAGCCCAAAAGCGACAAAAAAAAATGAATTCTTTATTTAAAGAAATACATCTTTTACTCAGTGGCTACCGATCGAGCTATAATTTCACATCCGTTAGGTTCAGATCCAAGGTGTAGATTCGAGGTGCAGTCAACGTACTGTAGATTAGGCACTTAGAGTGACCGACGACCTTCTTAATGACGCCCTTCTCCTCGAGATCCCGCAGAGCTCTCCTAGCTAGCGATCCATTGATCTTTAATCTGTCGACAAGTGTGGCGACTGTAACAAGTCTGTAGGATTGGACTTCCTTGTTAAGACGCTCGGTAGTGGCCTTATCGAGGATGACGGCGTGGACGGACTTGTCCTTGACTGTTGACCGAAATCCCATGTGTTAGCCTTCCACTGAATCCCTCGTCGTCCCCGTCTCTAATTTCACGGCGGTGGATGTCGGTTCGTACCCTTTCCCTTTGACCACTTCTTCTTTGGCTTCTTGCCACCAGATGCTGCTCCTGCCTGTATTCCCAAACATTGTATTAGCTATTATTTTGGATTGCACGCATATAGCGATGGTTGACGCCGTACCATTTTGAATGTATTTGGTTGTTGATGAGGATGGTGTTTATCGACAATGAAGGTGACCTTGCAGATGGATTTGGGAAAAGGCCTTTGGATGGGTTTGCTTGCTAGCATTCGATGCACACAAGGTCAGAGCCCTTATCTTATCAGTGCCGCAATAGGAAAATATATTTTATCAAACGAATTTCAGAAGTAACAACGCATGGTGTTGTTGTTGTTGGAACAAAATCGATTGCGGCTCTGCAGTCTCGGCGCTGGGCTGTCGCGTACATGGCAGGTATTCCATCTCCAAGTAATTCAGAACCCGAGTTCGCGACCCGTCTACTCCATGATCATCACGCCCTCGTGGCTACCACTCACCCTGACCATCACCAAACAAAAACATGACTTCAACGACGCCCATCAAAGTCGATCGTCACCTCACAACACCATTCCTTCTAAAGGTTTTCTACAAGGTCAATTCCTTCCACAGGTATACTCTCCTCTCCCTATTGATCTAGCTAAGCTGCCAAGTACTGAGACTCAATCTAACCTGTCAACAGACTGGACGACTTCCGTTCTACAGCCCAGCCATCCTCCTTTGTCGAAGTTTACACATGGAAAGACTGTTCCCTTGCTGAGCTCACTACACTCCTTCTTTCCGCCCTCCCTTCCCTTGCCTCGGGCGCTACAAAGTGTTCGTTCCGATTGATCTATGCCGACACAAAGGCGGGACGGTACACCAGCCAGGAATTGGGTAATGTTCCGCTTCCATTAACGGGATCGAGTGCGAACGGAGCAGGTGGTGGAACCGGGTCGGAGAAACTATGCTTGGATGAAGCTCGCTTTGTGGTTGGGGATTGGATTGATGTCTCTGTGACTACGGGGTCCGCTTCATCGGCTGGAACCAGAGGTGGCCCGACGCCGGGTCCCAATGGCATTCGCATAAGGGGTAGAGGCGGCATAGGTGGTAGTATTCCACAAGGCGATTGGAGGAAAGGGGAGCGGTTAGACGATGAAGGACCGCCTACACGCGGTGAAGGGCCACCGGGTGTCGGAGGCGGGAGAAGGTTCGGTGGAGGCGGGCACGGCGGGGGAAGACGAGGCGGGCGGTGGTAGGAACTATCTGGTGTTCACTCCAGAATACTCACACCGCCTCGCATCGGGAAATCTTGTTCTCACAGCATATTATGCTAGTCACGCCCCCGCTGAGCCTAGTTATCAATATCGGTACATTGAAGCCGACCCAAGAATGAATATATTTTTGGCATTATAGATGCAAGACCTCGAAGAAACATTTATCATTCCGTTTCGCTGGGTTGACGCGTCCAGAGCCGGGTTCTACTTCAAATGCTTTTTTTTTTTTGTCAATTTAGCAATTCATCGGTGCCATGGTTTCGTTTGGAGCATTTCTCGGGTTTCCCTTCGTTCTTATTTACTATAGTTCTTGCTAATACTATCCTGAAAATACAAAGAATCGGCGTCTATTGCAAAAGTGGTCCCTTTTTACATAATATATTGTATTTAACATGGGGGCAGCCTCTTGATGACAAGCGGTTTTAACCGCGAGAAAGTCTAGCATCCGGGTCTGGTCGAGTCTAGAACCATTTGTCGATTGGCTGGTCATTGCACCAGACCCGACTGATCAGCCGGACCCTGAATCAAAATGAACCCTAGACGAAGCCATGTGCGAAAAAAGAGTGCGTAGCAGCTAGGTGTTGCTGTATCACGAATGACAGCATGTGGGGACTTACACCGATCCTTTGGGCCGGAATTACAACGGCAGTGTCGCAGACCGGTGGGCCCTGGCAGAGCTCTGCTCTGTGGCTCGAGCTTTTCCGCAGATATGGTAAAAGATTATTTCGGCTCTAGCACTGCAGGCCGGATAGCTTTGACAGGATGCCGATGCCGATGCCGAAGTGGTTGACCATAGAAGCTAGAAGTGGCTGTCGCACATCGCCGTCGGGGCATGCCTGATATCGTTAAGATCGGGTCGATGTTGCCACCGGAGGCCCGAGGCAGCTAAACCTAGCTGGCTCTGGTGGTCATGATTACATCACGGACTATAACAACTAGACTAGGTATTTACTAGTAACAGCTAGTGATTGTAGGTACGTACATCGTTACGTTGTACAATAAGGAACCTGAGCCAACCATCTAGCATCAGTCGGAAATTACCTTCGCAGGTGTGTGTACGTGTATACTTGCACTTGGTTCTAGTTTTGGAAAAAAAAGGTAGTTTGACAAAGTTACTTACTTGTTAGCTGTGTGCCAAACGCTAGGCTGATGTTATATTCATTCAGCCTGCTGAGGCTCACAGCCGCCTGTTCCAAACTTTGTGCAGCCGATCGCGAGTTAAATTTGAAGCTCAATCGTGTGCTTCCACCGTCTGCAGCCATTTCTTGGATGCCGAAGAGCTGGCACGGCTACGACCGGCCATACGGTCTCATATTACGGAGCATGTTCACAGATGACGATATCTGACCGATGTTTTGTGACTTCCAACAGCGAGGATGTCTCTGATTGAATGATTAATCGATCCCCAGCTATGGTTTAGAGACATCGAGGGAGCAACAGTGAATCATGTATGCGCATATACATGGTCAGTGACCGTGTGCATCCCGCCCATGCCACTACTTAGTGTCATATTCTTATTCTATCGGCAGATCTTGCTTATCGTGTGGGATGGCAGGCCCGTATGGAATTCACTGATGTTTCTGGCCATCGGCCTTGCGATGGACACGCTTGCATGTGGATCTTAACATGTACATAGTAGTATGCTAGCAGGTCCTTTGGCAGGCTTTCTTTCCTTTTTTTCCTTCTACATTTTTCTCATTCTTTTTCGTTTGCCGGCTTCTATCTCTTGCCCTTGCTCGGTAGAGGGTTTTCACTGGTCGGTTGCCGAAATGTCTTGAGCATCACGATGACTTGCATGGGTCTTAATTTGTACTTTTCCCCTCTTCCCGCAGAGAAAGGAGGGAAGGGAAGAAAGGAAAAAAAAAACGGTTAAATTTGAAACAGAAAACCTCAAAGATAAAGGGAAAAATTAAAAAGAAGATATTATCCGCAATGGAAGGTGTCCTAAATCTTGGAAGTTCGGGTCTTGGGAGTGTATGACTTGCATTTTCTTCTGGATGAAGTCGAAGGTCATCATGTGGGCTACAGTTACTTATGCATAGGAAAGTATATCTGCAACTAGCAGATGGATGGATGGAAGAACTGCATCTGATCTGGTATATCGTCCCGACAGTTAGCCAGTGTCAGTGTCAGTGTCAAGTATGTATACCACTACCAGTACCTGTAGGTAAGGTTACCGGTGGATATATTTAATTTTAAGAAGAGAAATGAAATTAATTAAAAAAAAAAAAAGTTAAAACGTTTAAACAGCCAAACCTGTTTCGATATCATATCATATCGTATGTCTTATCTTAAGTTAAGTTAAGTGAGCACACGACAGAATACCGTACACAGGTATGATATGTAAGTACTATGTATGTTTTAGTCACAGCGAAACAAAAACGGCTTTTGATAGCTGATCTTAAGCTAGCTCTAATATATATGTACTTGATCGTTACATTTGCCTGGGACAATTAGTCCCTGGTCGACCGGCATTTTTATATTTTGCCTTCGGTTCCGGGATCTTTGGTTTTCGATCTGGAAATTGAACAGAACTGAGCTGAATTGGAAGCCTGTTGGTCGCAAGATCAAGATTGGTATTAAACCCGGCGACTGGCTAAAGGGCGGCCGAGGGTGGGATACTCGCCGTTCTCGTCGAATAGAATTCATGCGAATTAGCTAAAAGGATGGAATTACTAATGTGAATAGACCGATTTGAGTCTAGCCGTGAACCCGAACGGGGTCTTGCCTTGCGATGTATGTATGCAGAGTATCATGGCCGTGCAGGTATCTCTCGGATTAGCATACCTTAAGTATTTTATTTTTATTTTTATTTTATTTTATTTTATTTTATTTTATTCGACTTCACTTTACTTTATTTTGCACGTAGCTGTATCTATAGATGTTTTGATGCGAAGTCCAAATCCTTGAAACGGTCGGTGTTCTAGCATATGCCGCCGGGAGCTCGAGATCAAGAGGACTTCTCAACTGTTTGAGGTTGTCTCGGCTGGCTGCCCGTGCAGAGCTAAACTTACTGCCTATAACCCGATTCCCCGTTAGTGAACAGCTAGTGCTCCACCCGTCGATACTTCACGCGATACTTCGATACTTACTTACTTACTTACTTACTTACTTACTTATGATATCTACTTAAGTAATTATTTACTTGGTTAATCGGCCTTGTGGATGTGATACACTGATCCAGAGCCTCTTTCGTTTAAAATGTAACACTTCTTACTCAAGAAAATTAAGACTGTACTCACTTATTACTTGAGTATGAACAATACTGAGTTATACTTACTCAGAAGAAGATGTATAAAGTTTGTGAATTATAATATAACTTAAAGAGCAGAACATCTCCGATCATGATCTCAGGTCAAACAGTGCCAGGTACCCAGGCAGGCTCTCCCAAGGGCGGCTAGTTTTGCCCGATCGTGAAAGAAAAAGAAGAAAGAAAGAACTCCTCCATTGGCCCCCCGAACGAAAAGACAAAAAGAACTAAAAGGCGGCTCGTGGATATATTAGGACCACCCGTCCCGCACTGATAAGAACGAGACCATTGTATATACTTATTCTTACTTACTTACTGACTTACTTACATACATACTTGGATACTTTGAAGTTTACTTCCAGTGGAAGCCAAATAACCAGACGGAGAAACAAACTCGGGCGACTGCACAGTTAGCCGGATCTCGAATTAATTAATTCCCGCCATTCTTTTTCTTGTATTGTTATATCATTTATCTTCTTCTTCTCCTTCTTCTTCTTTTTCTTCTTATCCCTCCCCCTCTGGACTGGCCCGACCTTTTTTTTTTTTTTTTTTT